>NW_017298164.1:436737-481425 GCF_001594075.2 Trachymyrmex cornetzi
CCCACAGACACGATTAAAAATAACTCAAATGGGATATAAATTGACATTATGAATTTAACATTCCGCTTATTAACGCATACTCGATGCATGAATCCGTCTTAATCTGACAGAGCGATAAAATCCCGCGGAAATGGAGGACGCACGTGACTTAAGCGAAAGTAGAATTTCGTTCGCACCAAGATGTGTTCGTGATGATAGAGACCTAATCGAAATTCCACGCCAAGATACATCCGCGGAGAAAGTGCCGTGACCAATGCAAGGAGATAGGCAAGTACTGCTGCGTATCTTTGCCGTGTATTTCACGAAACGATAAGCCGCGTATACGGAACCAGAAAATTACAGGATTAATTCTGGCACGCGCATCTTTCGGGAAATCGCCGGCGATTCGCAATGTCTGCTACTGCGGCAATGCCGAGTATTACAGTAGGATATGACCGCGATTGTGGAAAGGCAGCATCAAATTATCAATGGTAATGGCAGGAACTGCGGTGTATCCGTGACACTTTACTTCTGTATAATTAATTGTTTCTCTTCCACTATTATTCTCGCTCTAAATCGGTCGCTTAAAATTCAAATAAGAAACTAAATTAAATAATAATAGTTGTGGCTCCAAAAATAGGGATCAAATAAAGAAGATAAAATTTCTTTCTGTATTAGACAATTATAACTTTTTACACACATATAAAAAATGCGTTAAATTCACATTATAATGTACTAAAAAAATTTACTAAATTTTAATAAATACTTATTTAAATAGTACTAACAAAATATTTACTCACAATAAATAAATATTTATTTAATAAAAAAAGATATTTAAATTAATAGTTTTTGTACCAAATAAATTTATGTTTACATTTAGTGAATATTTTAGTTAATACTATTAAAGTTTAGTAATTTTTTTTCAGTGTGGTATTAATATTAACACCACACAGTGAGAATTATATAAATACTGGACAATATTAAATCCAAGCTCGTATTTTTTAGAATGTACATTAAACAATTAACTAGATAATTTTTTTTACAGATGTAACATATTATATATGAAATATACTGTTATCTATGTGCTACATTTATTTGTTTATTTTATAACGTCATTAATTAAGAAATTATTTAGCTGCTTTTTTATTTATTTCAATGCAAGTACGTTCCGCAAATATTATGAAGATATATCCACAGTTTTTCTCGACAGTCAACAATAAATTCATTCAAGACGTAATTGAGACGTAATTAAAAAATTAATTTTATACATGAAGCGGGCAATGAGACAAACAAAGTAACAGCCTTTAAGAAAACGATGAGAGCTAAGATGAGATAAATGAACCCTATTTTGTCATGGATGGCCTAATGGCGTGTCACGTGGCTTTTCCACTCGCGCAACCTTAATCCCCCTTATTCATCGTTTCAATGTCGTACCTAAAGGCGTGTAAACTTGCGCCGCGATGCAATAAGTGTCGCGTTACCGGACGATGGAACGAATTATCGGGTCGCGCGGTCGGTTTCGAAATCCGCGTCGGCGACGATCAATTTGTAAGAGCCGATTGAATTTCACTTAAAGGAGAGAAACGGAGAACGCGGAAAATGCGGTGTGACGCGAATCGCACGCGATGGATGGTGCGTACCATGAAATTACACGATTGCCGCGAGTCGATTATAAATTTAATCACCGCGATTTATCCGGCCGCAAGATAAGTTAAATCGCTACATGTCCAGAAATTGCAGACAAACGAGAAGCGCACACTACAATTATACATTTCAACATTTATTACTTCCATGTAAATTAATATACCGTTACGACGTTAGAAATTAACAAGAAGAAACCTTCATCGACGATTGCTTAAGACTTCTGTTTTATTACTCTCTGTTATTACTTTTGCAAACTTTTCAATATCGTCGAACTAATGCAGTTACGTCCACAGCTAATCCAAGTTAATTCACGATAATTGTCAGTGCAGCGTTGCGTAATGATGTGTCACACATAATTATTAAATTCATCTCATAACGACACGAATATTACGTCGGCAATATTTTATGTTCCCATTGATGTCATCCTCACGAGAAGAGGATTGTCAGTCATAACGAGATAATCGAGGATCGTTCTATATATTTCTGGTTTCGGCAGGAGTTACTACAAAATGAGTTCATCCGCAAGCGTCCGTGAAATTGTCGTTATACACATAATACCCTTGATCGATCAACGGAATTTTAAACAATGTCGTCGACGCGTAGACCCCGCTCGCGTGAGCTTCATCGATTAAACCGGAAGCGCGTCACCGGGCATCGATTTCAAAACTCCGATATCGTATGACTCCAGCTCATTCGGCGCTTCTCTGCCACCATCTCTTTCTCTTCTCCTCTATCTCTCGCCAGCTGCGTCCATCTCTGTCCACATTACGTTTCCATCCCTGGCACTTCTCTCCTTTTTCGCGTGGTACAGAGCTGTCTCTCTTGCGGGCGAGAATGAACGGCCGCCATTTCGCGGCAATGTTGGTGGTGCCAGAGTTGAAATGAGAGCGAGACGCCGAGTGGCGCTCGAAAGAGGGATGGAGAGTTGACGGATGAAGAAGAGGGACGAAGAGTACGAGGAAAAGAGAAAGAGGGAAAGAGGAGACATCGACCAGGAGGGTCGGGGGATTTAAACGCCAAATTCAGGACCGAACCACACCACCCATTTCCCTCTCTCCCCCTTGAGCTCTCTCACTACCCTCTCGTCGAGTTTTACGTCATTCGATATATACACGCGAGTTTATGCCGGCGAGCCGGTAATTCCGGCATGGGGCAAGAGTTTCACGTGAGCCACCCTTTCCGGATCGAGGAGACGAATCGGAGGGGAAAACGAGAGATGGAAAGCAGAAAGCGATAAAGAGACAGAGAGAGGCGAAGGGAGGGGGATGATGGAGGCGAGAGGGCGTGAGATATCCGCCTTAGGAATTTCTGAAACGTCACTCGCGCGCGTAACTCTGCGGCCGTTTCGAAGGAAATTTAAGTTTCATGGGACCGAGGTGGTACCCGACTGCCAGCGAGCTGCTGTACGTAAACGGTCGTTCGTATGCGCGCCGAACGAGCAGACGGATGGTGTACCGGTGGTACATATACATATGAGTGAGGATGCGCCCCTAGACGAGAGAGAAAGAGAGAGAGAGAGAGAGAGAGAGAGAGAGAGAGAGAGAGAGAGAGAGAGAGACTGGTACACGTCAGGGTCCATGAAGAGACGAAGTTTGCGCGCCGTCGAGACACGAGTTATTAAAAATGAGTAGCCACAGTCAGACCGCGCAAAAATTGTGTGCGCATTATATTTAAATAACGTTACTCAGCTCGGAATCATGTAGAGACAAAACGTATTCTCGAGTCGGGCGGTTTTGTCCACGAGAGAGGGAGGATCGAGCAAATAGCCAGTCTGCGAAAACAAGGATTGGTGAGTATGCGAGAGGCAAAAGGGATGCGCTCTCGTTTGCATTTTGTGACGCACGGGTCCCTTTGCTGCTCCCGCGAACGAGGACATTACGATCTTTATTCTAAATGGCATCGCGATGTTGAAATTGCGTCTTGGAGTAAGTTATCATGGTTAATGTAAGTTAACGAAATTATTTCTCCTTCGCGCGCTGCTTCGATGAACAACGCGAGTTAGATTGATCGCCTAATTCCAGAGATGTGCAAATCGAAGTTTTTTGACGACAAATCGAATCAAACTGAATCAAATTAAGGATGTATTAAACGTACAATTTCTACAAAAAAAATTAAATTTGGAAGTATGTGTAATATTTACACTTTAAATAAACTATATACATATGAAAGTTGTGTAAATAAGATTATATTTTTGTTTAATAACACATTTTTGTAGTTTATTTATTTTATTTATTATTTTTATTATTAAAAATTAAAATTTTGAAAATGATTAAAAAATTTAATTTTTCTTCTTTTATATAAATACTTTAAATATTCAAAATAATTTATGCAAAGTTTCATTGCAATTCACTGATTAGTTACAAAGATATAAAACAAACAAATATTTTGTTTATTTACTGGACAATTAGTTCATGCATCGCAATGTAACTCTACGTAAATAATCTTGAATACATAATGTACTTATTACATTAAAAAATTAAGATTTTTATACTTTTATTTTATAATATATTTCCATATATATATTTTTATTAGAGCAGATTTAAAAAATTCTACTATTTATTAAAATAACTTACAATCCAGATAGTAAACCGTCATCAAATTTGTAGTATTATTGTTATAAATGATTTAGAATAATCTTTAATTTTTTCATCATTTTGAAAATATGTATAAAACATCCTTAAATAAAATCGAATCATTGAAACATTACTTTTAATCATCAACATAATTACTGTTAGGTTGAATTTTAATATATATTTAATAAAAAAGATTTAATAAAAAAGATTTCTATGTAAGAAAAAAAAATACAAAAAGAATGATTTTGCTGAAGTGTCTAAAAATTAAAAAATTTAGCTACAAATCTAAAAATAATTATGTCAGACTATCAAAATAATTACATAGAAATCTCAAGTAAATAAATACTGCAAAAAAAAATTTTAATATTTTAGCAACAAGTTTGCGCATCTTACATACATAATTATTTTAATGATTCAAACAAAATAATTTTTAAACCTGCATCTATAGATAAATGTTTAGATACTTAAGCAAAATCGTTTCTTTCATGTAGAGAAGCAAAGTGAAGATAAATGGTATATAAGGCAAAATGTGACAAGGGAAATATGTAAGTACCAATAACGCAACTCTCTAATAGTGGGAAATTATCTTACCTCGACAAATCGCTCGACGTTTAGAAAAATAAAGCAATCTACGCGAAATTGACATAGGATTGAGACACAAAGTGTCAGATGCCTGGTAATGACAGTCATTCTCACATCGATGATAAAAACCATAATACGATATCGGAAAAATTAAAACGTAACATAACGTAACGCAAATCCTTTCACCCGCAGACCGTCGTATCTCATTACATTCGCACGTTGAGGGACGCGGCTGAAATTAAAATACAATGAGCAAAACTGTTGTCGTTCGACAGCGGTAGCAAATTAGTTGCCACGTCGCAGTTATATACCGGTAGAAAGAACACGCGCTCGACAGCCGTGTAAACAAATGTTATGCAAAATTGTTTGTCAGCCGGAGTAACGCTGTGTTGGCAAAAGAGGACAAGGGGTGAACCCAGAGGGAGGAGCGGGGACATGGGCAATTCTCAACCACTGGTCCGCGCTGTATCCGTTGAATGATTGCACTCGCGTCTCGCAATACATCGGCGAGGGGAAAAAAGAGAGCCACTCCGTTAATAAAACTTTCAATTGCATTTTTCTCGCGAAACGCGATAATTTTCATACGGGCCGGTGCCCCCGTCACCTTCGCTCGCGGCCAACTCGTTGGTAATTACACGCGCTTACCGTTCACGACGCAAAAAAAAATACAAAAGAAAAAAGAAGATATGAAGGGGAGTGAGAGAGAGAGAGAGAGAGAGAGAGAGAGAGAGGGAGAGAGAGAGGAAAAAATGTCGCGCCGCGCTGAAAGGTCTGTCGCAAAAGCAAGCTTATAGCGTAACTTTTAATTACATTTATCTGCCGGAGATGACGCGTCCCCGCCTTTTTTATCCCGCGGTTACTCTCACCATCCGAGCTTGAGAGCACGTCAACACTCAATTACGGTGATACACGCGCATCTCCTCTTTTCCATCGCGGATCCTTTACACGTATGTAAACTTGACTTTGAAAATCGTTATTTTACGTAGAAATATCTCAGAGAAATCATATCGCATATCAAGTTACGGTTGAAGTTTTAGAGACACATTCTCGAAGTACGTAAAATCTTAATTTCCGGAATACTAGAATCTCCAACTTCAGAGAGATATTAACGTATTTCAGTCCTCGAATATAAATCACGAGAAGATTACATTTCTAGATAGATAAATAGTTTAGTCGAATAGTATACGAAAGTCATAAGTAAAAATTAGTAGATAAAAGCACCCAGAGAAAGGTTTCTTCGATTTAAAAAAATGTTTCTTTGTTATACGGTTAGAGAAAAAATTTCTTTGATTTCAACATTATTTTTTTTAATCAAATAAAATTTATTTTGATTTAAAGAAATTATGTTCAAATCCAAGAAATGACGTTCAAATTATGATTATGATTTGAACGTCAATTCTTGGATTTGAACATAATTTCTTTAAATCGAACAAATTTTATTTAATTTTAAAAAAGAATGTTCAAATCAAAGAAATGACGTCAACAAATAAAAAAAAAATTTTTTTTAAACCGTATATAGCAAAGAAACATTTCTTTAAATCGAAGAAACCTTTTCTCTGGGTGAGTAAATATGCGCGTTTAATTCTCTCTTTCTCTCTCCCTTCATTTTTATATATTCGAATTCCCGGATTCCTCGGGGCACTTAATCAAGTAGTATTCTCGAGTGGCTAATTGGCAGTCTCATTCATACACGCGTGCGTGATGAAGTAGCACGGATGAACGTGAAAGAGAGAAACAGGAGTGACAGCGGAGGGAAGGGAGGCCCTCTCATGCGCGTAGAACACGTCTGTTCGCGGTCTCATTACGTTTCGCGGTTGTCCATGCTGGCATAGCTACTGACAAAACATGGATGTTCAACATAATGCGCTCGCGAGCACGCGCGGGCACGCGCGAATACACGCCGCGGAAATTGGTCTGTCAATGTCGTCACCCTTTTGAACGTTGATAAAACGTCAACCGGCCCGCTGGGGTTAAACGACGTTTCGATTGCGCGATTCGAATTTTCTATTGGGCACCTTCGGCGACTTGGAAAGCTTTTGTCATCGGGGACCAATTCGCCTGCCAATTAATCTGATCCCAATGATACACGCGCTCTGGGAGCGCTTGTTACGTGTTGTCCCAGTTCATGTAAATATCCCGAATTCAGAGATCAAAGCGTTGAAAATTTATCGGAAGTTCTTCCAATGGCAAGCACTGTTAAATTCATAATGTCTAATTGTATCCAATTTAAATTACTTTCAATCATTCCTATAATAGCTATAGATCATCACTACTCAATATTGTTAACCCTACATTTCCGACACCTCGATATTGTATGTCAATTCTCATTGTTCTCTTTGATGATTTACAGATTGATGTTTTATACATCCTTTAAAGACAAATGCAAAAAATTCTTTTTAATCGTGAAACAATTAGTGCTAAATATAACAATGTAAACATTCATACATTTAAACATACAAGTAAATTTATATGGCGGAAGTCCTAGATAACGCATACAAGTAATTTAATTAAAACAAAGTTAAACAAAAATCAAGAAATATATTAATTTGGCTCAAATTTATATTCGATAAATGACAATTATCGATTATATCAACAATTTTCTTGTGTTCTTCCGTCTCGATATCTTATTGTGCACTTTAGTCTTTTTACTTAGAACTGCAGAAAATTAGTATACATATGACATATACAGGATGTCCCATAAGTTTTTGCCAACCGCTTTTGTATAGATAGAGAGGATTAAACTGAATCGAAAAGTCCTCTACCATTTTGCAATTTTTGCAATGATTAACGAGATATTAATTACTAAAAATTGCTGAATACTAATTTTCAATAATTTTTTACTCAAGTACTATCAGCTTTACATAAAAACAGCAAGAGACAAAAATTGTTTATTTTCTTCTCATAGAGTTCTAAGAATTTCTTCAGAATTTGTCGTCAATTTTTTTGTACTGCATTTTCTTATTGGCAATTATTTTTATCAACACGAGAAAATGTGGTACTAAAAAATTCTGAAAAAATTCTCGGAATTCTACGAGAAGAAAATGAACAATTTTTGTCACTTATTGTTTCTTCTGTTGATAGTACTTGAGTAAAAAATTATTGAAAATCAATATTCGGCGATTTTTAGTATTTAATATCTTATTAACTATTGCGAAAATTGTAAAATGGTACAGAACTTTTCGATTCATTGTCAGTTTAGTCCATTCTACCCTTATGCGGAGTTTTATCGTTACTTATTAAACACCCTGTATATCACGTAATGTAATTGCAAAATGTGAAAAGCCTCGCGCGTCAGATGTTTTTAATAAACATTTCGCTTTTTTAAATTAAACGAAATACGAATAATATTCGTATGTACGAAAAAATTTCAGAATTAATAGTAACGAAACGATCTCGGGGGAAATTAATAAATAGAACACAGCGCCTGCACGTCTGACGTTGTCGGCCGTTGAAATTTTGATTAAGCGACTTATGACGTGCTCGCTCGTTATGGAACATCGAAGGAACGGCACTTAATCCTAAGAAGCGTCATAAGCGGATTCAGCTCGTGTCAGAATGGAAAGAGAAAACGAAATTTCCGACTGCATCGAGTTCTTCGAAAGACCGGACGATACCGGACGTCGGGGATGAAGCGGAATACGTCTCGAGAGGGTAAACGTTAGGAGTTATACGTCGAAAAGAGAAACGTGCGTTTTAAATATATCTCTAAATAAATATAATTTCGCAAGACGAGAGTTTCTCTATTCAATTCCATTTGCGCAGCAAAATAGGTTCTCACGAAGATGCATCGTATATATATATGGTACTTCCTGATCGATCGCGTCTCTAAGGAAGGAAGCGTAAAAATTATCGTGGATGAGTACGTCTATACGACTTATCTTCGTTGTGCCGTCTCACAAGAGAATATTCTCAGTCTAATATAACGCATAATAATATAATGCGCCAATAGAGTTATAGCGGAGATAAAGAAATAGAAGCGACGTAATACTTGAAAGTTAAAATTACTACTTACGTATCGTTATTCACACGCAACTCTATTACTTGCCCGTTCAGTGGACCGATTCAATAGAACGATTTCTAAGGTGGTCTGACCGTGATGAAAAAATCGGATTTTTCTCTAAAGACGCGGCATAAAGTGCAATAACAAAAATCAGCGAGTAGCGACGACGGATGTTAAATCGCGTATAGAGTAGCGGCGATTAAAATTCCATTCGCGAGAAAATCGTGTGAAGCGCGGAAATTGTGTATGCAGTTATCGTGAAAAGGTCCCCGCATGTGTCATTAAGACCTTTTCACTCGCTCTAATTTTCTGCCATTCTACCGGGTTCACCGCACCGATGCAGACGCAAAACCGGAGATGGAGATGCGTTTCTGACCGGAATAAACACTTCGGGAATGGACTTTCTACCATCTTTGCACGTGCCTTTTTCGCTGGGATTTTGTGGGTCAGTATTACTTTGACCGCGATGCTACGTGTGTGTATGTGTGTGTCTCAAGACGCATGAAAGCGAGATTATTGGCAGATTTTATTCGACAAAATATGCAACTCGTAACAGTCCTTTCATCTTTCGATTTTCATACTTACTAAAAAATATGTGCGCAAAGAAACAACGTTAAAGACAGAGAAGAAGCAAAATTGAATTAATAAATTTAGTTTTCATCTTTTTGCATTAAATATGTATATATTGCAATAGAATGCATACAAATTTATCTAATAAGATTAATTGTTTAAATGTAGATAATTGCAACATTAACAGTTTTATTGCCGCAGGTTTCATTGGATAGTAAAAATATGCAATTTGTTCCTTCATCCTTAGAGTTTTATCTAAAAAAATATCTATATATAAAAAAACCATTAAAGACAGAGAAAAATCACACACAATTGCATTAATAATCTAATTTTCGTCGACTCATTTGCGTTAAATACACCATGTTGCAACAAAAGTGCATACAGATTTCTCTAAGATTAGTTGTTTAAAAATGCAAATAATCGCAACCTTCACGGGATTATTGTCAAGGATTTCATTTGACAAAATGTGCAACTTGTAATTATTCTTTCATTCTTAGATTTGCATCAAAAAAAAAATCTGTACATCAAGAATAAACATTAAAGACAAAAAAAGCAAAAAAAATTGCATTAATAATCTTTCGTCGACTTATTTGCATTAAATACACATATTGCAACAAAGTGAATACAGATTTCTCTAAGATTAGTTGTTTAAATGCAGTATAATCGCAATGAGAATGGGATAATCGCAGAGACACTGATGGCAATCATGCGGCTGCGGTTTTATCATAGAAAAAAGATTAGTTGTTTAAATGCAGAATAATTGCAATTTTAACGAAAACGGGATAATCGCGAGACGCTGGCCATCGTGCGATTGCGGTTTTTCAATAGAAATCAGCTAAATTCGACGTATCGGAGATTATAACGCGATCCGCTTCCAGGGAGACTCATGTAAATTTCAGGAAGATTTCCGAGCGAATATTTTGTACGATGGTACCGACGCGAGAAAATCCGGTCGTCGCCGGATAATTCGCTGATGGCTAATGGCCATCCAACCGGAGCGGTGCACGTGCAACGTGAATTTAATTCGGTATACCTGCATATTGCCATGGCGGGCGATAACACGTTCATATCGGCTGCTACTCTGAAGAGCGAGGTAGTCTCATACAAAATAAATTAATAAACAGCAGACTATTTCCCGTCGCGGAAATGATGGATTCAAATGCTCGTCGAACGTGATGCCAAGCAAAACGTATTAATTATATTCCGATAATTCATTTTGCGTTGAACGACGTAATCCCTAATATTACATAGCAATGGAAAACTAGCGTATTCCAGTGCATGAAAATAATGTCGAATCAAGTTTATACAAGTAATCTACACTGAGAGAAAAATATCTGGTATTTATTATGACTATACTTGAATAGTAAAATAATTATTATATGAGCTCCATTTTTATGGTTATTACTATGATAATCATTTTTTTTATATATACAATAGAATTATAAATATTATTATTATTATTCGCATTAATTAATTAATATAAAATTTAGTGCAGCGAATTAACATTAAAATATCAACTTTTCTGCATTGAAAAGAACCCAAAACAAGGTTCGAAACTATGTGTTCTTTTTATAGCTCTCAATATAAATGGCAATTATTTTACGCTTCAATAACGCAGTTATTGAAGCGTAAAATAAAGGCTCTAAAGGACATTTTATCGCTAAATAAAGGCTCTAAAGGACATTTTAATACTATTTTTTTATTTATTATCTCATAGCTTGATATTCTTAATTGTATTAACATTAGTAATAATTGTAAAAATAAAGCTCCTATAATCATAATTATTTTATCATGTGATTATAATCACAAACATTGTCTCTCAGTGTATTCTCAAAAATACTCTTCCGAATAATCAAATCTTTTAAAAATGAAATAAATTTTTTATCATAGTACATCCGCCCTTTGCGGCTTAATTAAAACACTAGGAATAATATTCAATCCGCAGAAACGTCAGCGATTATATCACATGTCCTAAAAATCTGACGGATGGAGGTAATTTTTTGAGGGAAAAATACGTAATAATAAATAACCAACTTAATATATATGCAATCTGTTTATATCTCCAATGCGGCATTCGCAGCGGGACGTACACAATATTTGTCATCAAACACGATACAAGTGAAGTAAACAGATAAATGAAAATGAGGAACAATTGCACGATCAAATGCATACTCGATATTAAATGATATTTAGTCGCCGAAACCGATTGAAATGCCATAGATTTCGTTATCATTCTCGAAACGATGCGTATACAAAGTGTCCCGGGAAGTCTCGCACCACTGGTGGAAATGTATTTCTCGTATATAATTCGCACTATCATTTTCCCTCTCTCACGGCTGCGCCTCTTTTAAATATTCCCAGGGCGGAACTCGAGTGGTATACACTATTTTGGTAAACCCTCGACTGTATATAACCCGACATTTCGCAAAATTTTTCCCGGTCGTGAAGCGCTCCGCGCCGCTGAAAATACTCGTGACAGTTTCGCGCGAGTTTTCTTTTTATTATGAAAAGATGGAAAGCGAGTCCCGCTGGAAAAATAAAGAGCAGTCCCACGCTCCCGCGTGAAAAAGGCGTACCGCGTGAGAATACCGATCGTTATCTCGCGCAGAAAATTCAGAAGTCACGCGAATTAGCATGAATTCAATTAAAGCCCTGCTCGTCCAGAGAGAAAATTCGATAAAAATGCAGGCAACGTCTTCGTCGTCGTTAGCCGAATTAGATCACATCCGACTCGCTATAGTCGATAGATATCATTTTTGAAAGCGCGATGTTTTAGTTTTGCGTGACCCACCTCAAAAGAATATATCGACAGCTGTAATATATAAGATGTTCAAGATGTGAACGTGGTCTGTCAAACTTCTCACTCGGAGTAGAAAGTGATGGACTCGGTAGTTGATTACGTGATGGACTTGTGCTAGCCTTGAAACCGAAATAATTGAAACTTGGAAGTCCGTGAAAGCAGTGCGAGATATGAATATATAATGAATGTAATTATTTTTTTTTAATATGAAATATTAGTTCGACAGTATCTCTCAGCGCGCGGGAGTCTGAATACTTTCTAAAATATAATCTTAATTACAACGAAAAGAAGATACTTCAAACATTATGAATGTATCAGATGTATAGTTTCTGCAAAGAGTGAATTAGAAATTTTTACTTTCTGTATAAGAATAAATGTTAAATTATATAAATATATATATATATAATTTAACATTTATTTTTATACAGAAAGTATAAATTTCTAATTCACTTTTTAATCTGTTTCATATATATATATATATATACACACACATATATAACAGATCAATTAGATCATTTATATATTTAAAGATATCTATACAATTTTATAGTTAAATAGAAATTTCCTCATTTCATCTTAATTATTTTTTAAAAATATGTCTATACTTCTTACTAAAATAATCTTTGATCTAGATTTTATATCGCTACCAAACTTTTTGTGTTATTTTCAAATATAATATAAAAAAATCTGTAATTCTTTCAGAATTTTTCCATTTTGTTAAAAATATGTGTAATGCATCCTTAATTAAATAATTACATCTTAAAAATATCATCCGGAATGACACGTTTAAAATGACACAGAGAAACTAAATATATAATACTTATTAATTTATTATAGTACGTTCTTAAAATATATTTAACATGGATAAATTTAGCAAATCTGTGAAGCGTTCGCGCGGGTGTAAAAAAGAAGGAACATGGAAAGTCAGATATGATTTGGATCGCATCCAAACGTAATCGGAACTGTCGTCAGTTCTGCCGTCCGAAAGTATCGTATGCAGGAAGTTTTAAGCGACCGTTTTGTCACGCTCGAGTTCATATCAGAGGGATGTTACGATGAACGAGAAACGTGAACGTTTTGCTGTATGGTGTTATAAATACGCGTTTGCGAGAAAATACACGGTATAACTGCCCGAGTATATTATCGCTAAGTTTACAGAGTCCTGGATTTCCATTTAAATCTATATATTCCATTACAATCTATAGTGATTCAATGTAAACCCTACTGCACAAAAACAAACCTGGTTAAGATATGAGAAAACTGAAGTGTTAGGCCAAAATTAGACTATGCATTGAAGATTGAGATTACAGATGAAAGATTGAAATTTCATCAATGAGGACAAAGAAATTTTAGTTCCTTTTGTTCTGATTGGTCAAACTTCAATCTTTCAATCTTCAATCTCATTCTTCAATGCGTAGTCTGATTCTGGTCTTACAGCGTTCTGAGATAACAATTAAAGTAAGGCAGACTTGTTTTGATGCCTCAGGCGATTGCCTGTCTAGCCTGTATCGTAATTCAATCTTGAACTTGAAGCGGCTATGTCCACATACATTGAACTGGAGTCACGTATCGATGTATTAATTAAACAATAAAGTAATTAAATAGTTGAGTAAACTGAAAGCTCATATATGTCATATGTATTCTTGATTCAAAATATGTTTTCCTCACACACACGCACGCACACACATATACGAGGGTCGTCTGAAAAATTTTGAGCCTCAACATGAAAATGGCATTATTCATTTAAAAACCATTTTGCTACTACAATCGTACATGTTTTAAAAGATACCTGTGAAAATTGTATCCATTTTGGACACTCAGTTGTTGTTTGACAGTCATTTATGTCAGTTGATGTCAGTGTTTTTGTAAAAATGGAAAAAATCGAATATCGGCAGTCGCCATGACAAAAATTTACGAATTAAGGTTCAAATTGATTGACCATCCCCCGTATTCACGAGATTTGATTCTCAACGATTTTTTCTGCTTTCTAGGCTCAAAGTTTAGCTTGGAAGACAGAGATTTTCATCAAAACACTGACATCAACTAGCATAAATGACTGTTAAACAACTGAGCGTCCAAAATGGCTACAATTTTCACAGGTATCTTTCAAAACATGTACGATTGTAGTACCAAAATGGTTTTGACGAATAATGCCATTTTCATGTTGAGGAACAAAATTTTTCAAACGATCCTCGTAATTTACACTGTTAAAAATAAAATGTTAATTTTAACATTTTTGCATGTCTCAGAAAGTCCATTATACGTCTTTAAGTTAAAAGTAACATTTTATTTTTACAATGTATATACACGTGGGTAGTTTGATAAGTCAGTAATTTTATTTTAATTCTTCTTTTTACCAAAATTCGACTTATTTTTCAGTCTCCTTTTAAAAAGTCACTTACTTATCAAACTGTTCACGTGTATAATACATTTACATTTATATTACAAAAAATGTAATGTAGAAAAAGATATAAAATGTTACAGTGCGATGATCCAAACGGTTAGAAGAGATGAAAGGAAAAGTAATTTTCCTAGCGGTATTAAGAACTGTACAATAAAGCACACTGTGATGCGCGCGATGAATTGATTATGAATGTATTTTATACCTAACGAGAGTGCTTGATTAACGCACAAAGGGAAAAAAATAAAGTTTCGCGCTTGTGCTGGCGCTCAATTCATTATTGTCTTTCTGCGACGAGAGAACACTCACGACACGGGCCAAATTGTACGGTACGTTAAACGAAAGAGGGAGGGGGACCTCGACAACGTAGTGTCTTTTGTGAAACGTCGGAGAAAGTCGATAAAATGTTTTCCTCGCGCGAATCGCGAAGACGGTGGAAACGGCGAAGCGGCGGAGCACAACGGAGGTTAAAATTTGATGCAACCTCGCCTAGGGTTATACGTGAGAAGCCGTACCGCTTGAAACAAAAGCAATGTGACGTAAGCAATTGCGAGCGCGTGCCGTTTCGACCTCGCCTTCCCCGCGGAGATACATTGTACCGTGATAATGAAAGCGAATTGTAACGAGCGTGCAACAGTTGTACAAAGATAGTCGAAACGCGCAAGAGTAACGAGAGTCTATCCTTAAAGCATTGTGTCGTTGGAAACTCGGTTATTTTTTCTAAATAAAGAACCGCAGTAATTATATGGAAAATTAAGTTCTGGTGAAATGTAGCTTATAATGTGGTGAACAAAAGACGTCAGACTCAAGAATGGCTAGTTTTTGAACTATGGTGTATCAAAGGTGCAAAGTGTGCTATGAAATAAAATATAAAATAGTTTGTGAGCTATGACATTTTTTGTTATAATTTATAACAACATAAAGAATTTATATTTTTTTGATAAAATGGAAATTTTCACATATAATGTAGCTTAAGCTTTTTCTCATTTCATCGAGATTTCAATTTTCCGTATAATTAGGGCGGAGTTCTTTTGTGCAACTTTTCCATGATTATTGCATAAATAAAATAATCAGATCACCAGAGAGAATAAGAAAGACTACAATTTTGTTTCTGTGAAATATGTAGGTACATTTCGAGACTGACGTTATAAATTCAATACTTCCCTAAAGAATGCTTGATAACAAATTTTGCAATGCATAAACTAGTATTTAAATGTCTACGTTTGCATGTTTGACTTATTTTCGAACTAACAACATCGACTATAACTCATGACCTATATTAACTCTTAGTACACACCTTAGTTTTTGGCACCCTTACTACACACGATGGATCTTTCGTATCCTGGATTAATTTTCATCACTTTTACAGAAATATAAAAATTATTAAGCAATGTTTGCGTATATTTTGACATCTTTAGAAAGTATTTGTAAAATTATTATATATTTGTAATAAATTGTTGTATACAAATCAAAGAAAAGAAATGTGCAGTACACGAATGACCCAAAGGCGTGTATTAAGGGTTAAACGCAATTACACTGAAAAAAATTTACTAAATCTTAATACATATTTTTTGAATAGTACTAAATAAACATTTACTTACAGCAAATAAATATTTACTCAATAAAAAAAATTACAGTTAAATCAAATTATGGTATCAAATAAATATAAGTTTATATAGAATTTAATAAATAAGATAAAAATTTCCTAGTATAACCGGACATTTACACAAAACTTTATTTGTTTATATTATTATTAATCTCAAATGCTTTTTAAAATAATCTTTAAATACAACTGAATTAGAATATTGCAATAAAAAAAGCATTTGAGATTACTAATAATAAATCTTGTGTAAGTGTCCGGACATAGGTATGTCCGATCACTGGGACAATTACCTCGTTTTACTCTGAATTATTCAAAGAAATATTTATTAAAACTTAATATTTTTTTCAATGCAATAATAATACTGTACTAAAATACATTAGCGAGAACACGTACGTTTTAAATAAAGAAGCTGAGCGCTCTCTCAAACAAAAATACGTATATCCCGTTTCCAGAAGTGTTGCTCTAAAAGAGTAATGAAGAGCTTTCCTTCGTTTTTTTCTTCGCAACGTAAGCTTCAAATTTCATCGCGCGAAATGTACGTGATAATGGGTTAAGTAGCAGCGTGTAAACCGAGACTTTCATAATGCAAGATCTTGTGCGCGTTGCATCGTGGCATTCAGCGTTCGTGTCCTTTTACGAAGGCGACCAGGTCACCCCCGACAACTGGTAAACTGGCAAGTTCCAAGTGTCGTCGGGAGACCGTGGCTCGTTGCATTCTTCGTCCTTCTCCAGCCGCCCACGCCTGGCATTTCGAAACGGAAGAGACAAAGAGCTCGAAGTCGAGGAACAATGAGACCTGATATCGCTCGGTTCAACTACGTACCTCTCTTCTCCCTCACATTTTCGCGTTGACGACGACAACGTTGACGACGACAACGTTGACGACGACAACGATGCTCCCGCTACGTCGACATCACCCGTGTTATTGTGCTCACGTCGGGACGGCTTACCTAATGGCGTACAATTATCGTCACTGAAAAACTCACCCTGCCAGACGGTCTCCTTTTTCCGTGGGTTTATGGAATCAACGTTTTAGCGCTCGTGACCGCCCGGGATGTAATTAATCCTCGACACGTTAGCCGCTGAAGATGAGGATGGACGTTTATGCGTAAATTCGCGTATTTTCTTATAATGCCGTGACGGATAGAATCTCGCGTTTATCTACGCGACGTAAAAACACGACGCAATGCAGATCCGTGGACCGTTTCTGTATGTTTCTTGTTTTAGATTCGTATATTTTCTTACGTTTCATCGTAGATGTACGACGACAATACTTTCACAACATGGCGAAAACTACCAAAATTCTAATTACTTTCTAAATCCTTTCAAGTGCAATCTCACTGTAAAGAGTGGAAACTGCCAGTCTTGAAAAAGAGTGACTCAAGTTTTAATCTTTAAGAGTGAGACTTTATTCTTTAGAGTGACAATTCACTCTAAAGCAGGTTGTTCCATCTTCGAATAAACTATGTAGTAATTTATCTACTGGACAAACAAAAGAATAAAAGAGTAAGGGCATAATAGAGTAAGAGAATAAGACAGTGAGCTGAAGTTTACCGGTGCTTGATTGTTTTTCAAAGAATTTTTGAGGCAGTATATAAATTAAAATTGAAAATTCGCTTGGGTCTTCAAAATCCAATTCAAACCACGAAGGATTAATTGTTCCGAAGCGTGTACTCATTACGCACAAACAAAACGATTTCTGCGCACGGAAATGCCTACAGTAGGCTGCACCATAACTGACTCTTGGGAAGGGAACCGAACTCTGTGGGTCGCGGACAAACGATCGCGATTTTTGTGCTTTCGTTACGAATGGAAATTTTTGTTTAATTTTACCAGGAATGGACGCACCTGAAAAAATAGTGGTCGATAACAGCCACATCAGAGCAGCCGCGGCAGTAATTGTCAACCGCGGAACTGTGGTCGCGGAATTGTTGTCCGATTCCTCCGATGGGAACGTTTTGCCCGCTTTTCGCCATCGCTTTTCCCCATTTTCCGACTAATTTTTGCGCTGCCATCCTCCCGATTACATCACGCCGCGCCAGCAGGAAGTCATCACCGAGCGCCACTGTATTATGATGCATTCACAGAACGGCCATTTACGATGCAACATCTTCCGCATCAGTTTTAATAATCTGGCGCGAAAGAATGGAGCTCTTTTCTACGCAGAAAGTTTAATTGTTGCATTCAGAGTACAGACTCTCTCGCTTCTTTTTTTTTTCACTTTTAAATCGCTTTTTATACGCTTGTTCCCAACTCTCGTGGTTTTTCTGATACGGTGTTGCTAATATTTAAACGTTTGAAGACTCGAAAGCGTAAGAATAATCTTCGCCATCTATCTTTAAACCTAAAGATCTGGAGATCATCGGATTGTTGAATTTACTGTTCGCTTAGCACCTGAATCGTGAATTGGGAAAATCCTCGCGGGATGCTCCGCTTCTCTCGATAATCGTGTAAATAATAATTATAATCGGCCTAATGGAAGGCTTGTGAACCGCCTAAAAAGTTCCCTCGGAAAGTAATCAGCTTAATCAGACACAGACAATTACGCGTAATTATAGCGGGCGCTATGCAATTTCTCCTTTCGATCTACTCACAACGCTCTTTTACGAGGTAACGCGCTTAATGCTCACAAGAGTTAAAGCGGGCGATAAAACCCAAGTTGACGGCGTAGGAACGAGGCTCATTGTCAGACTAGAATATAAGAGACTGCCTCGCGGCGCTTGTGCGTCGGACGTTATCTTAATATTTCGCGCGAAAGGCAATGAAACTTAAACGGTCGTAGACTCGACTGCGTTACGCGTCCTTTACGAGAGATAGCAACGGGAACTTCGTTCCTTTATAAGCACACCACTTATACGTGCTACTTTTCCCCGATGAAATATACGCGAACGACATTAAATTCTGCGAGTTCCGCATAATTACTATTTACTCAAGTTCAAACTTTGCTCAGTTGACAGCTGATTGATCCATTTTATGTTAATCTTGGTCAAATACGAGATTAAAATGTAGGAACATAAGTTTCTAATAAAATTTATAGTGGTAAGTTAAAGCAATTACATCGCAAATTCAAGAATGTAAAAAGTAACTTCATTATATGTGCATGTTATTTAATTTTTCGTGTAAAAATGAGGCTATACACTTTTAAATGTGTAAATTCATAATTATTGTGTTATTTTTACACGGAAAACTAATCACACATATACATATTAAAGTCACTTTTTAGACACTGGGATTTGCAGTGTAAGATGAGTTTAAAACTCATTTCCTTTTTTACAATGCAGATGAAATCCAAATTAACTACAATACACTTTCAGGTATTATTATAATAATTGTAATATCAATTCTTTTTGTTAAAATAAATATATATGGCGAAAAATATACAGGGCGAATTATAAGTATGAATTAATAAACCAAATGAGCTCTCTAGATAATAAAACAATCATCAATAAGAAATTTCCGGGCGATTGAGAGCAATAATAGCGCAGAAGTTGATTTGATCTTCACAATAGTATATTTAAATTCTTACATACAAAATCGATAATAATTAATAAGTATGTTTTAAAATTCCTGAACGTAAATGTGTTCCTGAATAAAAAAGAAGAACAAATGTCATGAAAATTAAGTCGCAAATGCTTCGTTGCAAAATAATGAATACAAATATAGTACACTGAGAGAAAAATGTTTGGTATTTGTAACTATAATTACATATCACTATAATTATGATTATTACTGGTATAATAATAACAGTAACTATGTATATAGTTCTAGCAACAAATGTATATAGTTGGCAACCTAAGATAACTATAATTATAGTTGTTATAACCATAAAATATAGTTGAAATTATCATAAAAATGATTCAAGTGACTATAATTTTATAGTTATATTTTGGGACAACCATAAAAAATAATAACTATAAAATTATAGTCACTTGAATCATTTTTATGGTAATTTCAACTATTTTATGGTTATAACAACTATAATTATATATAGTCATTTTAGGTTGCCAACTGTATACATTTGTTGCTAGAACTATATACATAGTTACTATTATTATTATAGCAGTATTAATCATAATTATAGTGATATGTAATTATAGTTACAAATACCAAACATTTTTCTCTCAGTGTATTTATTAATGATATTATTATAATATTATTATTGTTAAATACAATATTAAATAATAACTTTATTAGAAGTTTCAGATATTTTTTGCTTACAAGAGATGCTCAAACTGTCTTCCATCATTTTCCACACATCCTTAAGCCAATGTAGTAGATGTACAAGTGGCACATTATTTCAATAATAAAACATTCGCGACCTAAAGTTGATAAGAATATTTGTTCTTTCTTTTTATTCAGAAATACGCTTAAATACGTTTTAAAATTTTAAAACATACTTCTGATTGACCTTGTATATGGAAGCAAAAAACGGTGTTTGTCTCTGATCTCACACACCACTTTCCCCAAAAGACGTCAATTAATCGCGATCATTTTCGAGACTTCGAAGCGTATCGGCCAGTCCCCGACACTCTCGCTCATCTGAGGATCGGTTGGCCGTGAGCGTGTAACGCAGGGCCGCTATCTTTCTTCCCACCACGGCGAAAGGCGAGCGCAGCAACGGCAAGCAAAAGCAAAAGTCAACGTACGTATACACTCGGTTCCGCTCCGTGGCGAGGATACTACCGACAGTGTGCCATCGAAAGGAGTCAGTTTCCGCGTGGTCTCCGGCGCGTCGGTCACGCCAGGTGTTCGTTTCTCTACCTGGCCGTTCTACGTGTCTCTACTCACGACGAGCAGGCACGTAACACGGAGAGATGCGCTCGACGCTCTGCAATATTCATCGCGCCCAAGTCGCGCTACTCTCACTGGGTGAGTACGAGATGGATGCCGAACTCGCGGTACGATCCTCGACGGATTAGTTGTAGGAAGTTTACGCACGGGCCAATCGCTGAATTTACGCCCCGGTGGGCGCACCAAACTCCCGAAGACGCCGAGGATGCAAGACGCAAGGCGAAAATCTAGTCATTGACGCGCAAACTTGGTCGATGTCTTGAGAAGAAAAGATATGATGTAGCTACAATGGTGTGATTAGTAGAATATTTGATACTCGAGGCGGAAATGTTATAAATATAGCAACGCTATTCGAAACATCGGCGTGACGCTTGGATGTTAAAAAATAATTAATCGATGCTAAGAGTAATTAGCACGATATAAATATTAATCGAATAAAGTAAAAAATTTTAAATCGTCAGATTATAATTAATACAAGTAAAATGCCTATGTGAGTCTCTGGTGCGGATTTTGATTCGTAAATTATAAATTCATAACATGACAGATACAATTTGTAACCAATTAGAATATACTTACCAAACGAACTTAAAGTAAACGCAAACTTTTCGCACTGAAAAGACTCAAATCCGTGATTGA
Source organism: Trachymyrmex cornetzi (assembly GCF_001594075.2). Classification (NCBI taxonomy): domain Eukaryota; kingdom Metazoa; phylum Arthropoda; class Insecta; order Hymenoptera; family Formicidae; genus Trachymyrmex; species Trachymyrmex cornetzi. Next base: position 458,317 of record NW_017298164.1, read on the forward strand.
AACGTCTGCGTTCATTTTAACATCGTAAATATATCTCAACTGATTGCGAATTGTATCTATCGCAATATGAATTCATTATTTACGCACTAATATCCACAGTCGTACAGGCATTTTACTTGTATTAGATTTATTCTTGGAGCCACTAAATATTACTATTTTATTTTATTTCAATAAAAATATAACATCGTTGGTTTTCTATCAGATTATATGCGGATTAATTTTAATCTACATTGATAGAAAACCAACGATGTTATATTTTTATTGAAATAAAATTTAACCGAGATTAAAATTGAACCGAGATTAGAGTTGAACCGAGAGATTAAAATAAATCTATATTACTAAAAACGAGCATGTGTGATTAAAAATATAATTGATAAATAATAAAATCGATAATAATAATTACTATTTATGAGTTATACTTTTATAATATTTTATAAATATTTCCGTCGCGTAGAAAAATTATTTTGAATGTCGAAATTGAAGGATCTTACAATTAGTCAAATTTCATCTTTCAATGTTGCAACTGACATGTTCGGGAAGATCGTCGAGATGTATCCTCAATGCGAAATGCATGATCGCTCGGTGTAAAGTGCATATTCAACGTAAACACGCGCTCCCTGACACGTGCCGAGGTCCTCAGGGAATCTGTCGAGAATCGAGGGCAACTGGTTAGCACCAACCACCGTCTATACAGCCGTTTCTACAGAGCTCGGAGTGCCGTAAACCCGGCTGGAATCGTATCTCCGGCTGACGTCAGGCGTCGTCCCGGCCGTCGGCGACGCCGACGCCGACGCCGACGTTGACGATGGCGACGGCAGTGTCGGAACACCACGGGGAAATCAAGCGTCCTCCACTTTTATTTGCATAAAATGATAGGACTGACCACGTCACGTTCGAAACGTCGGCTTCGCTGATTTTCCCTGCGAATTTCATTATTCCCTGGCACATCCGTCGCTCCTCCCGCCCGGAGACCGTATGGCGGTACTTCGATTCCGCATTCGGAAACAACAGCCGACAGTCATTAAGCTGGATATGCAAATGTGATGGAGCACGCGCCAAGAAATTCCCGAGGCAAATCTTTCCTCTTGTCGCATGTTCGCGAGATTGAGTCGAAGCGCGCGAGAAGCTGAATGCTTAGAATAGGAAAGAGAATGCAATCGCGAGTGAACGAAAAGGATTGTAATCTAGGATGGCAAAGTCTAGTTGTCTAGCGAAGACAAATATATTTGTCTTTGTTCCCGTGCACGTAAATCTAAAAGTCGCGTGAAATATAAAGTAAATTCGCGGAAAGAAAAGGACAAAGAACTCGAGAGTTTCAAAAACTCAATTACTTTCAAAGACTTTTGCGAATAACTTCTCGTATTCTGTACACACGAAGGTACGTTTCTATGTCAAGGCAGGTGGCTCACGGCCGCGCTTTTCGCTCACCGTTTACGCAATTGCGCTAATTTCACGTGAACCCCGCCCGTTCCCTTTCTATTTTTTTTTTTTTCACACCGAACGCAACGTCTCGCGAAATCCATGATGGTTGGATAACGGCCGCACCGCGCCGCGAAATGGGATTATATCGAATTCGTGGTAAAGCTCGACAGTGCAAACTAATTCGTCGGCTGGATATTTTTAATTCGCGGGCGGGAGTACGCGTGGAAAAAAAAATCATTTTTGCCAGCGATTGTAACCAGCGAGTGTAACCGTACGTGCGCCTGTACAAATATCATCGGACCGATGGCTCGGAATCCCGACTGCCAGCTATCATCCGGCTGCTATCCCAACCCAGTGGCACTTAATCCCAACAAATATAGACGGAATTCCGCAGCATTGTTGCGCATACGACGAGCAGATTTGAATATTACCGTTGCGCACGCATCACGCTAATCGCTCTCTGTCGTTTGGCTATACTGCGATTAATTATCGGCTGAGCGCGTAATCCAGCTCGCGCGTGAGTGAAACTTGGGACGAAATCAATTTTCGTCGAATCCAAATCCTAAAAGCGTTATCCGATGATCGTCACTGCGTCGTATTCCCGTTTGATGATCGGATCATCGCGTGCAAATCCCACGAAGCATTAACGCTACGCAAACGTCGAAGAGTGGAAGTTGGATCTTATATAATGGATAAATTTAAAGCTTAATTAACATAAAATTTATATTGCAATCATTGTGCTTAAATTTGTGCCTATAATAAGATCAGTCAAAATTAGCTCGTTTGAAAAAGCGATACGAATAAACGCATGCGAAAAATAAACGTGCGGGAAAGCAGTTTTGCTGAAGTATTTAAAAAGGACCTCGCATATTTCTTATAAAAGAAACCGGTTTCTGTTAAATTGGCTAAATTTTTGATATATGGTTGTTTTTATGATGCTGATCAAAAGTCTGACTTCAAAAAAGGTCAACTTTTACGGTTGCGGAACCGTAAATTGCTCAAAATTGTATATTTTACAGAAATCGTGTTTTTCTTATACAAGATCATTAATTTTCTTTCGTACCTTTTTAGATTCTTCCTGCAACCTTGCAACTTTCTTAACAATGCAAAACTTAAAAGAGCCTAGTTTAAAATTAATAGCTTTTATGGTTTCTACTATTAATATCCAGGTTATTAATTAAAAACTGTAAAAATGAAGGCTTTCCTTTTCATGTTCATTTAGACTTTTAATCAGCGTCATAAAAGCAATCACATATTAAAAATTTAGTTGGTTTGACAGAATTCGATTTCTTCATAAGAAATGTGTCTTTTAGCTAAACACAGATCTAAAAATAATTTTGTTATGATATTAAAATACTTATGTAAAAGACATTCAAATTGGCTGTTAAAATGTCAACAATTTTTGCAGCATCGTTATGTTTAAGATTCTTACGTAATTATTTTGATAATTCAATAAAATTATTTCCGAATCTACATCTAGTTAAATTTATAGACGCTTCAGCAAAATTGTTCTTTCCGAATGTACGAATGTATCTTGAAATAACTACAAATTAAGTGAAGGAGGTACGAAGCCGTTAACTCTGACAGTTAATTTTGGAACCTCGCCAAAGTCGTAGATATAAATTCGCAAATGGATGAAAATCAAGGAGCTGAAATATTTATGCGGAAGTCTAGACGGGAGATTACGCAAACAGTAGATTAGCGGATCATTCGACGCGTCCTTGAGTCTTCGAGATGTAGGATTTAGGTGTCACTTAACGATTTAAAATCCTGTAATATGGGTTAATGCGAATAGCAAAATCTCTTTGAATCCCGCTGCGTTGCACGTTACCTTTCAACTAGAGATAGACGTATCCTTTTGCGGGAATCAAACGTTGTCGGAGTGGCGGTGGATCACCGATGAATTTTTCAACGTGCTTAAACCAGAAATCCCCTGCTCGTCGAGCACATCAGAGTCGCTCGTAATGTGGTAGTAGCGCGGTTATCGATGCACTCGGGCGTATCCCATTAAAATCGATCGATACCGATAGTATTGTAAATACGATACGTGAGCCAAAGATTCTTACAATTCCTCGTATGGAAAATGCTGACAAAGGTCTTTAGAAAACTCCGCGTGCGTCCTTTCTAGTCTTTGCGCGTTTCTTTCCGATTTTCCTGTAGAAAAGACCAGCCCTCGTATATGTATACGCACATACATCCCGACACAAACGTCTCTCCCAATCGTGAAACTCTACGACGGTGTTTCATCGTGTTACGTGCTGGCTTCGGTCGTTTTTCTTCTTACAACGGAATCGGTTTCGCCGACGAGGCGACCGTAAAATTTAACGACGTTAATTCGGGGCCCGCCGGAATCCGCACCGTCGCGAAACAACCGAGTGTGTGAAGGGGGAAGTGAAATGGAACCTGCTAATTCGTTGAAGTTTAATTTTAGAATGTAATTGGATATCCTAAATGAAATACTATTCATAAATATAGTTTTAGTAAAAGGAAAAAAATATACTGTAAAAAATTAAATGTTAATTTTAACTTAAAAACGTTTAGGACTTTCTGAGACATGCGAAAATGTTAAAATTAACATTTTTGTGTTAATTTTAACAGTTTTACATGTCTTTAAGTTAAAATTAACATTTTAATTTTTACTGTGTATTCTCTAGTCGAGATTGAGATTTGCAGGTTACGAGGAACATTATGATCTCATTGCAAAAAGTAAATTTAGATAAGCAAAAAATCAAACCTAAGCTTAAGCAATCCTTCTAAAGCCCGGTTTTTTATTTTCTGATTAACTTTAACCAGATGGTTAGATTTAACCTAATGATAATGCAAAAATGGTATTTTCTAGCTAAGGTTCATCAACTAAGCTGATGATTTTATAGTTTTTAAAGTTATCGCCACGAAACTATCAATTTAGTGACTAATCGTAACTAGGAAAATACAATTTTTATATCATCATCAGGTTAAGTGAAGTTAAACTCAAATTAAGTAATCAGAAAATGAAAAACTTAGTCTAACTAATCGTTTGACATCACAGCCTGAAACTCCCAACGATTAAAATATGACTTTCTACAATAAAACGTTAGTAGTAGACTAGAAGTTCAGAGCGAGTTGTAAGCAAGTCAGTAGTGTGTCATAAGCCAACAATAAGTCAAGTAATCAGAGACTATGGCCTATATTTATAATCAGTTCTTATTTCAAAATTGTCTTAAGTAATGTCTTATGACGCTAATGCCCTCTGATTGGTTCATGACACCTCAAGGCTGAACTTAAGACGGTCTTAAGTATAAGATCTGACTATGAATACCAGCCTATGTAAAGATTCCATTTCTTATGATTTAAAACTTAGATTACGTTATGGTTGACCAATTACATAATGTAGGTATTATATGCTTTAAGAACTACCACCTTCTAATTAACCTTCTAATTAACTGCGAAATATAGTGACGCAACGATTTAATATGATTTATTCTGGATATAAGATTTCTGGGATTATAATTCTGATTTAAGACTCTATAGAGTATGATATAAATGGTGACTAACAGCTTATTGTAGAAAATTCAATATACATCCATAGATAACGTCTTTCTCTAAAGTTAATGAAGCAAGTTCTAAAGATACGTCCCTGTTTTACTATAAAAAATCACATGCGAGTCATATATCGTAAAACAAATATGTACACGACTCTCACATATATGACTCTTGTAGTAAAATAAGATACCTTTTCAACTTGCTTCACTAGATGTAAAGAGGAACGGATCATTGCCCACAGGTGTAGAGGCTTTCGCACTCCCAGTTATACCCGGAACAAACTGAAGAGTGCCAGACGAGAAACGAATCGCACGAAAGTTTATTAGCTGCAATGAGGCTAGCTGCGGCATGAATCCCGCGCGACAAGTCGTAATTTGTATTCGCAACAAGTTTCTCACGTCGGCAACGAAATATCGTACACGTACGCATCTCCCGCGACTTCTCGCCGTGGTCTCGACAAGTTTACTTGCGCTCGCGAAGTCACGCTGGAATGCGTTAACGGCAAACGCAAAAGAAAAAGAACGGTGAGAAAAAATGGAAAAGGGTGCCAAAGGCGGGTCTCCGGCTCGACAACAACGTGTCGCGTCGCAACGTCGCGTGTACGATTTGTACTACGCAGAGACAAAAGACGGCACGCGATATCCCAGGCATCACGATGAAACATGTCAATTTCGCTCGCGTGTTAGCAATAGGACGTGGAATACACGGGAAGCCCGAACACGTCCCCATGCGTGCGTACGTGGGAAATCCTTGTTAACGCGATCGTTGCATCCGCGTCGCGATGATTTTCGTACGTTCTACGAATATCCCCCGTAAATTTGATTTTTTTAAACAATACTCTTTAAATCTGAATCAATGGATAGTCACTAATTACCCAGTGGCATACTTGGCACTGATAATCAGTGAAGTTCAACTAAAAAAGGAAGAATGTTTGAGCACTACATAACTAAAATACTGATATCTACACGTTAATTTCAATTTTCCAATACTATATTTATTTAATTTAAGCACTAAAACAAGGTTAGTTAGATCACATAATAAAGATTAGCTAGGTTATAAGGATCTTTAATTCACTGATTATCAGTGGCATACTTGGTACTGATATCAGTGATTATCCACTGATTCAGATTTAGAGAGTATAATATATTGTATTATAGGACCGTGTATGTGATAACACAAACTATAGAAATCAAAGCCTTAAACGGTCTAACCTGGATCTTAAATGCATATGATTCTTGTGTGAATTTATATACTACGTATGTAGTCCCCAGAAATGATTTTTCGGTCTTGAAAACGCTAGCTCTACTAAACTACCGCGGTAATATCACGAGTTAAATTGACTAGCAATTTAACAAATTTTTCATGCTTATTCGCATCTTCGAAACGATCTTAATAATGTTGAATAACATATTAAAATCTGTAAATAATTAATTGTAATTACGAAAAATATTATCTGGCCGAGAGTCGAACCCGGATCCCTTGCAGCGCGAGATTGATTTTAATATGTCACACGGAAAAAAAATGTTGCTGGCTACATCTAATTCTAATTAGCTGAAATTGAATTAGCTACTATAGCTATGAAATTTGCTAATACATACAAAGGATTTGCTGCTGTAGCTAATATAAGGACGTAATAGCAAAGTATGCATGTCTGTTACAAATCAATTTATTTAGCAGCATGAAGTTGGTTGTCATAATTATCGGATATGTCCGTGTAAAAGAAAATTGTCTCTACCACAGCTAAGTATGGTTGGCTGAAACAAGTTATCGGATATGTCCGTGTAAAAGAAAATTGTCTCTACCACAGCTAAGTATGGTTGGCTGAAACTATACTTGCTACCAAATTGTCTGCTACACAGAAAAGGTTTGCTGCAATGATCAATAGATCGACATAATAGCAAAATGCTTGTCTGATACAATGATAATATTTAGGCCTCACAGCTAATAGAAATTAGATCTCGCAGATACGATGTTAGTATCCATTACGACTGGAATTTAGCTATCACATGTAAATTTTTGCTGTTGCAACTAATCTTTTTTTCCGTGCATTCAACATTATTAAGATTGTTTCGAAGATGCGAATAAGCATCAAAAATTTGTTAAATTGCTAGTCAATTTAACTCGTGATATTACTGGCGATAGTTTAGTAGTTTAGCGTTTTCAAAACCGAAAAATCATTCCGGCGCACGTTTCTGGGGACTACATACATAGTATATAAATTCACACAAGAATCATACAAGCATTTAAGATCCAGCTGTTTAAGGCTTTGATTTCTATAGTTTAATTTTTTTTACTTTCAACAGCAGAACACGATATTTCTTTCGTAAGATTTATAAACCTATTATTCCGTCTTCTCATCAATCTTATCCGTGTGCGCCGAATTGCCGCAATCTCCGTTTGCTTTCGCGAAAAGAAGCGGAACAATACTCCGACATTTTTAATTGATAATAAAATGCGGGAATTACTTTCCTTCTCGGTTGACGCATATATGAATTGTTAACAATGCCTCGATTTCCTTCAATTGCGTTTGTATTTCTCGGAGCTTATTTCGACGTTTCTCAGGCAAGTCTTTGAGCGTGGAAAATGCCGGGAGCTGGCGACTCGATAGAAATAACAGGTATAATACACTGGAAACGGAAGTACGTGTAAAGCGAAGATCGAAATTGTGCGACTCACAGGTTTTTCCTTCTATTGCCAGAGCAGTTCCCGCGCATATAAGGTTTCGCGTGGCAATCGCGGGGCCGTGTTATTATCCGTACACAAATTCGTTTCTCCGGCACGAGTTCACCGTACCACGTTCGCCGTCTTTGCAACGCCGAGAGAAGACGGCTCCTTAGGCAAACCGCATTTTCTGCATGGCAACGCGTTGAGCGCACGTTGTGATTTTCTGTTTCCTGCATTTTATTTCTGTTTGTTTTTTTCAATTCTTCGCTCGCCTCTCCACCCCCGCCTGCTCCTCTCGCAATTTCCCTCCGCGTAGTTTCCTGTATGCGTTGGCGATTTGTAACGTAAACTGATATTCTCGGCTGCTTTCACCTGACGAGTTGAAGTCGGTAATACAATCCACCGCTTATACCCGTTGTAATTAATGCAACCCAATTCGCGATTACGCCTTTTCTGTTACGTTACAGCATTAACAGACAGAATTTACATAACGCCATTGCAGGAAGAAGGGGATCGTACGACCGCAGCACAACGTGCGGAGAATGACGCGCGTTCGTTCGGCGAAACCAGATATTTCGCACCACTGTCTACCCTTCTCTTTTTGGAATCGGTTTTATATACTTAATAGAAATTCCCTCGGTTTTCCCGACGCGATGGAATGAAAGCAGAACGAGACACGGAAGGTGAGGAGGAGGATATGGAGGAACGAGCAACCGACGGCGCGCATTCGATAATACAATTTACGGTCGTGGACGATGGCGTATAAATTTTTATGATGATCAGGTAGCAGCAGCGTTTGATATAGCCATACGCGACCCGGCATCCACCAGGATATACTCGCCGCCGGTGCACAATTGCATGCGAAGGGCGATGCAAGGCAATGTAGGTGCTCAACCAACATCGACGATGAACGTGGCTTGAATTGAGCGAACGATCTCTATAGCCTCGTACAGAGTGATGTTAGGTCGGCTTAATCACTCGCGGGCTAGGCGCGAAAATAAAATTTAACCCGGGGTATCGATCGAGTTACTCGACGCCTCTCGTGGAAGAGAGATTGATTGGTCCAGTTTCGTCCGAAAGAGCGTCTCGCAAAACGTGCTTTGACTTTGAAAAACCGCACAAGCCTGTCCGAGTGAAATCTATAGTCACTCGATACTATGGGAAAGGTTAAAACCTGTATGAGCGTATTGTTTATCCGAAGTTCGGAAATGTATAGGATGATAGATCTAGACCTGTGTGAAATTTTCAAACAATTGTTGCGAGAGGATTAAATGGATAAAACAGTCAAGGGAAAACGAATCTCTTCATCATGCTCGCATTCCCACGCCGAACGGTCCGAACGCGAGCCAAGCGAAAGCTGGCTTTCCTGCATGCAAATTTCGTGCATTCCTGTTTCGTCGAAATTACGTTTCTCTTACAACTTCCTGTAGGAAGTATTAGCCGATTGAGGAATCCGCTCGGTACACGGTGGCCGTATTCGTCCGTTTCTCGAGCCGCGGGCTCGTTGCACACTCGTTAATAAATAGAATTCCTGGTCAGAGAACGATCGATAACTATGAAGGTGGAAACCGGGTACGATAGTTATCGATGAGTACTTTCCAGCCCACAGAAACATTGCCGCGCTATTAGTCAACGGGTAAAACTGATCGCGATCATAAAAGTCATTAATCAGTAAGAACGTAACATATTACATGCAAATGTGCGATGAATGTCCGTTTCAATAAATTTATCTTTCAAGGTTGTCAGAAATTCTTCATCCTAAAATTCCATAACTTTTCCCTGATCTCAGACAAATTTTGAATTTTTTTTTGTTGATTTGGAAACCGTTGAATATTCTGTTGAGAAATTAACATAGGCTGGGTTGTTCCACCTTGCAATAAACTTCAGCTAACTGTCTTACTCTTTTACTCTTTTACTCTCTTATGCTATTATTCTTTTGTTTATCCAATAGGTAAATTACCACATAGTTTATCTGAAGATGGAACAACCGGCCCATAGTAATGTAAATTACTATTATTGATGTTATTGACACTGTTTGCATTTAATTGTTAAATTGATACTATTCCAAAACTGCGTAGGTGTGATGAACACATCGAACTTCTTCAAAACCAAGAATTTTTATTTACCAGAAAATTTTGCAAAATTCCTTCACTAGCCTGACTATTTTCAATTTCCCTGATTTTCACAGTTTTCTTATCTCGATATACCTATTCAATTTAGAGATGTTCAGGAAAAAAGTTTAAATATATTTCTCTTTTTCATGTCAAATTAATTATAACTACACAAATCTACATGTAACATCTGTTAGCTGCTGTCTAGACGGCATTTTATTCGAGAATAATGGATTTGGCTTTTATCTGAATGATATTTCAATCTCTAGAGCTTATCTCGCTTTCGAAATGACCGATCCAATTACTACGCGAAAGGATTATTTACGCCTGACGTGAGATCGACGCTCATTCGAAAGTTAAAGCTCGATGATCCAGAGTGTCAGCGGCGTTCCTGCCAGTCATCGACGAATGGATTAAACTCGTTTCACCGCGTGTCATAACCGATTGGTGTTAATCAAGCAAACCCCACAGGACAATGCTGGTTAATTAGAAAATCATTCGTGCTGGGCATCACGACAACAATTTTTCTCTTCTCGTTCTCCTCCACGTCATCACGAGCCTCAGAGAAGCTTGAAATTACCGTCAAAGCCAAAGAAGAAATCGTTGACATTATATTTATTATGACGTACAGCAAACGCAACGCAGTCTCTCTCCGAGTATTACTCTCGACGAGCGCAATAACGAGCCGTCATTCGCTGGTAAAAGCTCGCACTACTTGCCGGCGTTTGTGCAAGCGCACGATATTGATATCCGGACAAATATATTTTCCCAGCATCCAAGTAACTCTATCAAAGTTTACTTAGTAACTCGGTAACGTGCCGCTCTCTGCCAGACGTTGCTCCTTTTGCTGTCGCATAGCTCCGACATGCGCCATATCCGTTCCTTAATAATATTTATAGAAACCGAGGAAAACTACCTAGGAAATTAAAAAAATTTAAAAGCACGCAGATTCCAGTTTTAAGACTCGAAAAACAGGAATTATTGAAACGGCGACATTCATCGAATATTTACACGTTCCATTTTTCAGACTCAGAAAACAGGATCTGAAGAGGCTTTTTACTTAAGCACGTAAAAAATTCAAAATCACACTGAGAAAATTATCCGATTGGATTAATTGGAATTCTGGTTGAAAATACACGAATCAGAATTTTCTGATTAACTCTAGAGTTGAAATAACCAGAATACTAAATGATATAATAATCTTCTTATTCGCTATTTTCAACAAGACTTTAATCAGAACAGCATATTGAAGATTCCAAAGTCCAATTTTTTAGTTTCTGATTAACTTGTGATTAGATTTAGCCTGATAATAATGTAAAAATTATTTTTCTAACTAAACTAATCACTAAACTGATAGTTTTGTAATAAATAATTCTCAGTTTTTTATTTTCTAGTAATTTGTGGTTTGTGGTTAGACTTACAAACTTGATAAATACAAAAATTGTGTTTCTAATTACGATTAATCACTAATGGTTTTATAATAATTTTTAAAGTTACTATTACAAAATCATCAGTTTAGTGATTAATTATAACTAAGAAATACAAGTTTTATATTATCATCAAGTTAAGTATAATAGTTTATGTCTAAATTACAAGTTAACCAGATAACGAAAAATGGGACCTAAAAGTTACCACTGTAATTCATTAATTTAGTATTAATTATAGCTAGAAAATTACAATTTTTACGTTATTTTCAAATTAAATAAGGTTAAGTCTAAATCACAAGTTAATCAGAAAATAAAAAATTGGGTCTAAGATTAGTGCTTTTTTTATAAGCGACACAATGTAACAATAAACATTCCTTTGTTTAATATTTGGAAACAATAAGAGTATAATAATTCATTGTGTTATATTCACTGTGTCATCTGTGTATTTTGCTGGAAAGTACCCTAAGAGTTGTGTGTTGAATTCAGAAATCTAGCGCCAGTGATATTTTATGTATCTATAAGATGAGGTGGAAATAGATATTGGTATACTTACATTCGAAAGGTATTTCAGATTCAATCGCGTGCAACGAACGATGACGCGAGTGTGAGAAATGAAACTGATGAAATGCGATAATATGTACGTATAATTCTGACGTAGCATTATCAATATAATGAATAATTATTGTTTGGCGAGCCGTGAAAGATTTTAATATAGAAACTATAATCAGCGATGTCGTATCGCATCACTGATTATAGTTTCTATATTAAAATCTATCGAGATATTGGAAAAGCTGTCGCGCGAAATAATAATAAAAAAAAAAACACGATATCACAACGTAGTGACATCGCGACAAGTTTGTGAGAATCTAATCTTGGTCCATCTGACCGACGCGATTGCCAATGGCGCGAGTTTATTTTTCGTTTGTGCTTCTATACCGCGTGAATCGAAGTTATACATGCATGATGCTTTCAAAGAATGCACAAGTTTACTTTCTAATGGAATATTTTTAATCAATATTTTCGCGAAATTTCTATTGGAAATTAACATTTCAAAACTCCAGAAATTTTAATAAAAGTAATGCTGATCGCTATTCGATTAGCTTGTTATCATCAAGATATGTACAATAACAAACGAACGAAAAATTGATATCCGTAATCCAAGAGTAAGAATCAAAGTTGTAAACACAATTTTATAATTATAACCTCGCATTTGTTTAGACAGAAGTTATGAATGATAGATAAAATATCGAGAAATTTGCGGATAAATATGTACAAGCTTTTAACAGCCATTTCTACCTCGCATTTGTTTAGACAGAAGTTATTAATGATAGATAAAATATCGAGAAATTTGCGGATAAATATGTACAAGCTTTTAACAGCCATTTCTAATATTTGCGCTGTCTGATACACCATTAATATTAATTGGTCTCGCTCCGGTCTATTATAGTAGAGTCGATGCGCACTTCGCAAACATTTGTCACAATTATCTATATATCGCCGAGGGAAGAATGGAAAAGCACGTTCCATGTTATTTTTTTTTCTCATATACTGCATTTCTGCACTCACTTTCATCTGTGCACCTACGCCGTTTGCCGCGTGCGAAAGTGCAACGAATTCCCTTGATGGATATTTGTTCCGATTTTAGGTATCGCTGAGTTATACGTTTTTCCATCACCGGACAGCGCGCTTTTACATATCCCGACAGCTTTTCAAACATATTTATTCCGGCGATACGTCGCGCGCGGAATACATGCGCCAGTGTGTATCTCGACTTTTTAACCGAATTAATTAATTGCATAAAACGCACACGCTCAACGACACTTTGCGTACGTTTTTCATCGCTCCGAATCAGAATTAATTATTTCGGAACAATTTAAATGTGAACCGCGTGACTTTTCGGTCGTTCAGCATAAATACAAATGTATACGAAAATCACGGGAGATAGTGGATACTTCCATATTTGTGAAAATCACGTAGCGTGCATTAAAAGTTTGACTGGGGAAAAAAAAAATAAATTAATATTTTATAACGTTTCCCAGGTAAACGTGCTATCCTGTATTCCTGCATTCTGAAAAGATAAACTTCAGGCATGCGAAACATCGCGAATAACGCGCAGCATGCAGTCGCGATAAAGTATGCCATAATTATTCGCATTTTTATCATTTCACCTCGCCACTTTTTGTCAGAATATACATTCGAATATAACGATATGATATGCTTTGCGAGGCCTTTGAGAATTTCTTGCGATTTTTTTGCGTTAAGCGGAGCAAACAGCGCTCTTCACTTCTTATTATCGACTTTTCACCGGTCGGCTAGTTGGCAAAATTAAAGTTTACCAGAGATTCAATATGACTTCGGTGTGCACGTTTGCGTAGACGCAGGTACGAAGACCAGGAGCCGGGTTTCGGGCATAATATTTCGGATAAAGGATATCGCGTGTCGTAAAGCGCGATGTAGTCGTCAAACGACGTCGCAAAGCGTGGAAACGGGCGAAACAAGGGAACAGGATCGAAGAAACGGTACCGAAAAGAAGAATAAGAGGCAGCGGATGGTGCGACGAAGACGTGGCGGTAGCGATGATGATGGCGTTCGCCGCAACGAATTCATAACTTTGTAGCGTAGAAAATTTTACCGCGGCTCGTAAAGGAGGCACGCTATATACGATGCCGGCCAATCGGCAACGAGCAAATAGCGGCGTGGACGGGCGCGTCGTTTCGATGCAAGCGCGTATTTACGGCGAATGTGCGGTGCCTGATGGTAGGACGATAGATCAACGATGATCGAGAGTTTGAGCCTCGGTACCGCCTTCCGAATACGGGAATTACGATCGATCGCAGCCCCTGGGACGAACAGACGCCGATAAATTGCAGCGAAACAATTTTCACCTTCTTATCTCGGTCGATTTGAATAAGTAAGCGTGAGGCTGGTGAATGATGAAAAAAATCGATAACGAGATATGACGAATAATAAATTGTAGGAAACTGCATTATTCTTGAAAAGGCGACGCTTTTTAATATGATATTGAAGAGTAACATAATGCGAGCAAAAAAATTCCACGCTAATTATATATGGAAAAAATGGCTTCAAGTCAAACACTCTAAATTTCTAGCAGTAAAATCTCACTTCAAAAGAACGAAAATACAACTACCCTTGAAAAAAAGTGAAAAATTTCACTTCTTTAAAAAGTGACAATTTTTCACTCTTTTGAGAGTGAATTTTTACTTCAAAGGAATGCAGTCTTACTCCAAAAAAGTGAGATTTCACTCCTTTGAAATGAAAATTGTCTCTTTCAAAAAATAAAGGGTGATTGTATTTTCACTTTCTTAGAGTGAGATTTCACTGCAAGAAATTTAGAATGAATAGGCTAAACTATATTTTGTAAATTATGAGATCCTTAAATAAGATAATCAAAAGTCTATTTTTCTATAGACACGACGATAAAAAATGGACAGATTTTACTGCTGCTCCATTTAGAAGTTGCTATTTTAAGTCTAATTAAACTGAAAAGTATCTTATTATCTACAAAACTATTTATTTTTTTATACCTTATAATGTAAAAGATATGTAATTACAAATTATATAATTTTTTTTTAAAAAGTAACTATGTGTTTTTTACATCAATTTATTCATTTTATGATTCAGTGCATAAAGGTATTAAAATATAGTTACTAAAAAATAAATAGTTTAATAGATAAAGATATTTTCAGTCTCTGATCAGAATGAAAATAATTACTTTGAAGTGATGCTACAACAAAATCTGTTCACTTTTTATGGTTGTATGGCCAATATAGACTTTTAATCAGTATCTCTTATTTTACAAAAAATGTTACACTTTTAGCCAATTTGACTAAAGCCATATAATTTACAGTACAAGGTCCTTTCGCTTGTATTGCCCCCAGCGCTTCAGTTTGACTACGGAGAAATCTTGAAAGAGATACTTTCGTCAATAAACATTATCATTTTAAAGAGAAAAGAGTAATCGTTCTAACTATGCGTTCAAAATCGATGGTAATATGCACATAAAAACAAAATGCAAACAATTCGTTCGAGAAACGGTTCACTCGTCACGAGAAATAAAAACAGACAGAAAAGTGAAACATATAAATTATGAAAATTTGCAAAAACAAATACGATATCTGTTACCGCTCTTATATGCAAATCCCATTATAAGAAGGTAAAAATGAAGAACATCTTTCTCATATTACTGCAATATTTTTTTGCAGTTAAACAACCTTCTTCCTCTTTTAAAATTGCAAATGACGGTTAAAAGAAATCGGTTCTCATACTTTAGAATTCAGATACACTAATGAAACTCGAATCTGATTTTATCTCTTGGATCCCAACATGTTTACACATTATTTCCGAATTAATATATAGCGCAACCTTGAATTTAAATGTTTCTATTTAAATCGTTTTATTCAAACCTTGAATTTTAAATATTACCAAGGGTCATGGCCATCAGCTTACAAATGCATTCGTGAGAAATACTATATATTTGAAATACCTAAACTACACCTAAAGAATTTATACAACTCGATATTACATATTTTTCAATAAGCTGCGTACATTCCTCAGTACGCGAAATCCGCATTTAACCTAGGAATAGTCAGCATTATTTTTTTTTTACGAAAACGATCACTTGGGATTATGTGCAATTCTTCTGCACTTCATTTATTTAATCCCAATCTACATTAAGAAAAATTTCTAATTAAAAATGAACGAGCCAAAAGATTCTGATCATATCAATCAGAATTCCAGTTATCTCAACTAGAATCAGAATAGACTTAACCAGAAAATTCAACCAGACTTTTTAACCAGAATTCCAGTCAATGCAATCAAATTCGTTTTCCAGTGTAGCATATCAGTCGCGTAAATATATATTCATGCGGGCTGTAAAAGATGAGATATTCACGTGCCGGGTTTGACCGAGAAACGGCCGTAAAAGTTCATTGTTGCCGCTCGAAATTATAGTAATCCAGTGATATACGAGGCGTTCCTGTAACGATCTCTAAACGGAACCATATTGAACGCAGTGAAAACACACACCGGTGTTACGTTTCGTTAATGTCCGCGTCGCGCGATCGGTTTTTCAATCAACCGTCCGGCGAACCCGTTATTATACCAAAGCGTCATGGCAAAACCTACGTTTGTGTTTTTACAATCGCGCCGCTGTAATTTTACGACCACAGTGGTCGCAATGCCGAACCGTACGAGCGATACGAATTGTACTGAAAACCGAAACTGTAATCAGCAAGCAATTCGCTTCTTTTTTTTACTTAAAGGCAGTACTTATCGATAATTGAAAATAGCAATTTAGAGAAAGCAGAGGAACAGTATGACGAATATATCCAATGCAAATCTTTAAATTTTCGCTCCCTATAGCTCGTCTCCGACGATCTCTTGAAGTATTGAATATAATATCACTCGAGTGAAGAATTTATTTTAGACAAAATATAACACGTTATATCCGAGCCGTTTTTTCTCGAGAAAAAATTTAATAACTAGATTGTATAGTCTGAACGTCCTGGCGACAATCTCCTCGTTCAAGCGCTATTCTCCGCCAGCCTCACATTTTCCATCTTCCAGGTAACGCTGCAGAAAGTCGAACGATGCTTCAATCGCATCGCATCGATTAATCGGCACCAATATGTGCATAAGTGTACATATCAGGCGACGCGTTAGTGTGTAAATGCGTACGCGGGTATAAACGGAAACCAAACGTTGAATTCGGTTAATGTCTTGCGGACAGGCGAGCAGATGAGGTTGCCCTGACGTTGATAGGTTCGAGGGTGGGAGAGAGCGGTGACCGGACAGAGCCGAGGTCGGAGAGAGGATCGGAGAACGAGAGATACCGCGAGGGTGAGGATTGACGGAGGATAGGGTGGGTTTACAAGCGAGGGAACTGTAAAGTGGTAACCGCAGAGCTCGACTACGGGAGCCATCGGGAACAGATTGCAACTCTCCACCTGCATCAACTATCTCCTCTCCTCCGGCTATCTCCCCCCATCGCGTCCCTGCTTGTATTTGTCTCATTCTACCTCTCGCTCTCGCCTCTCTTCCTCTCTTTTATACCTGCGCATCTCGTTTGTTTCTCTAGCCGGCGCGTCTCCCTCTTGCTCATACTCTCATACTCGTCGTGTATGCGCCCTGACACCAGCCGTGTCCATCCGAACCACCACTCACCACGCCATGCGCCAACGACCCTGCTTACCTCTCAAGCACAAAATACCTGACAGCCTCATTGTCAGTCCTATTAACAGGTGTTAAAGCGCGCAATTAACTCGGAATCCCGTTGCCGCTTTCGGCCTGGGGATCGATCAGACAACCCCGGCTGTTTGTCTTTCCTGAGACGACACTAACGAAAAAGGTGAGCCTTGCCGTACACGACATCGCGCGTCGGATCCAGTACCGAAATCTCATCACCTCTGATGGTTTTTGCGAAATGCCGACGTCCGATTCATCACGTGCAATTTGCATCGTGCAAATTGAGAAAATAACGTCTCGGGATTTTCCACTTGTGCGACAGGTTCTCCTCCCGCGGAATACAAAATTCACGTTAATAAGTCACTTTTCGCGCGAGGCTAAATAATTCAGTTTAATATTCAGGAATACACTCCTTTATGCTAATAAACGGTCTAGACCGAGATTAATTTTCGTTTAACTGGCTACCCTTGTTCTTAAATCTTGGCGATCTGAGAACAGGAAATGTGATGATAGTGTAATGAAACGGACGATGAGGCAATACCGTTTCTCATATTTTGCAACTATACTTTTTAAGTGAGCTTTCGAGTTTATTACTTTCTCTCTCCTCTATTTATCCTGGCTCCTGTATTCTACATACCTCTTTTTTTATATTTTTATATCCTTCTATTTTTAGCGTTAACGAATATTAAAATTCTTATAATCTGTTGTGATTTGATTTATTTAAGTATCTTCGTATTCAACTAAGTACAACCCGGTTTTTAATTTTCTGGTTAACTTGTGATTCAGGCTTAACCTGATAATATGAAAATTGTATTTTTCTAGCTATGATTAATTATTAAACTGGTAGTTTTGTAATACGGAGAAACATTAAAAATTATATACTCACTACAAAACCATCAGATAAGTGATTAACCACAGTTAGAAAAATACAATTTTTACATGATTATCTACAGTTAGGTTTAACCAAGAGTTAATAAAAAAAATGGAAACTGAGTTTATGTCTCTAGAAATTATCTATTTTAAAAGTTCTTAATTCCCTTTAGATTCACGATACGATTTCATTTTACTTTCGCTCGTAATTCGCCGTTGGCTAAAATCATCCGTATTTCCGTCAATTTCCGACGTACCAAATCCATCCCAGACAACCGTGTATCTCCGTGCGCTGTAAAAGGGAAAAGGGATAAACAGGCTGCTGCAGTTGCCCCTCTAGCCGGCTTTACGACTGGCACTCAACGCGTTCGAAACAGGCGTCTCTCTCCGGATGCACGCCCGTAAAACTTAATTGCTGCTGCAATACGTATATATCGGGGAGAGTTGCCCTGGCGTCATGTACCGTTCTATGTACGTATATAGAAATCCATGGCGGGATGTACACCGCATACGTATCTCTCTCGTTATCCCCTGCTTGTCACTCTCATCCCCTTCATTTTGACTTTCCTTTCTAGAGGAAAGAAGAAGAATAGATATCTATTCTACGTCGCCTGTTTTCTACATATTATTCACCTGTTCTCTAGAATCTCCACCCATCTAATCGTTTGCACTTTTTATGAATCTCTTAATTTTCTTGATACTTCCTTTCTATGCCGATCTCACTCTTAGCTTCTACACTGGATTAGTTCACATTAAGGCTGTTGTTAAATTTATAACGTCAAATTATAACCACAATTTGAGTTATTTTTAATTATTTGTATAAACCAATGGTATCACCAATGGTCCTACCTAATTAATATATTATTAATTTGACTAAAATAATGTAATTAAATAATTTAACTCAAGAAAATATGTCAAAAATTTGACTCAAATTTAGTTTATTAATAATTACCAATATGGACTTTGAAACTAACAGAAATGGATTGATTTACATTTTAACATGGAAGTTAAAAATAACAAAATGTTATTTAATTTAAGAGATTGGGTTTTGTCGTTGCTTCTTTCATATCTAACGTGTACTTTATATAAAGCATCAAAATGCAATAATATAATACAATCAACTTCGACTGAAATAATACATGTATATTCTGTTAAATAATTTGACAATATCATTACTGAGTATTTAAGCGTTTAAAATATTTATATGCTTTTACATTTAACTTTGCTAATTTTGTGTATAGCAGCTTTTGATGTATATTAAATGTAATACAAGTGATCGAATTTGTTATAAAGTGATATCCATATTCGAATTTCACGAATGTTAATTTTCATTTTATTTACCTATATATTAGTTGAACGCATAAATAATTTAGTTGTTCTATAAATCTATAACGCGGAATTTTAAAATAGAAAAAAAAGGGTAAGAATGCGTGAAATATCTGATAATTCAACCGATATTTCTTTCGTAGCTTGAGATAAGCATACTTTAAAGTAATGGAAAACATAATACTGGACTATGATGAGATCAACAGGAGAATTTCCATAGATTTCCATGGTCCTCGTTTCACGTCGTACTTCACCCATGACACAGACGATCGACGGACGTATTATATCTCAAATGCACTAGAATCCGTCGACGGCATTTGATTGACGATGAGACATATTGGAGTGCGCGTTACGTCATAGAAATTCCTCTTGACGGCTTCGAAAAGGAGAAAAGAAGAAGGCGAATGACGAGAAGTACATAAAATATGAAAAGGAGAATTATAAGTAAATGGAACGTAAAAAGATAAAGCGACCAGCAGACACGCTCTTTATATTGGCGAGCAAATCTAAGTGTTTTAATAAGCATGACGTTAAAAATTCGGTCAATAAATAAAATTAAATGGCGATAAATGGGAATAAAATATTAACAGCGAGTCAGAATTTAAGTAATCGATAAGCTTTCAAATATTATACGTCGCAAAAAATTGATCTTAATATTCAAATTTTAATACACCCTAAGTCTTCTAAACTGTGAAGTCCCTGGAATTCATGGGTTGCGAAAATTCGCAGGATGTTTTGTTGCTTTCCGGTGATAATGTCCACCGGCAAACGGAAGAAGTAACAAAAGGTGAGACAGTGCGAGAGACAAAACGTTCGATTGCCACGGAAGAATCTTCTACTTCTCCTTCCACCCTCGAGCAATTATGCATAATAGGGGTAGCAGCTGGCCCGTAGCCACATCTACCTGTTGCACGAGAAGAGCCGAATCGCTTGTCGGCGCGAAACTACGGCACTGTTCAAGAGGTCGTTCCCGAGGGTAGGAGGTAGGACACTGTGAAAGAAAGAGACCACGCGTCGATTTAGGGGTAGATTTCTGGATCCCCCCGAATAGGGAAACGCGAACTCATGTCAGGAGAGAATCGTCGAGATCGGATTTCAGCTTCACTCATTCGTACGAGGCTGTGTCTATCGAACGTTGAGCCGCGTCTTATGTGTGTAGGAGCGTCGCTTCGGAAGAAATAGCCAAAAGTTATCTCAAATGAATTAACGTTTCGAATGGCACGGAGAGAACGGTTTTTGATAAAGTCTAAAAATTTAGTTACATATAAAAATAATTTGTTATAATAAAGTGAACTATAATCACAAAATGTTGGCGTTGTAATATACAATAGATTTTGACACGAAAATAACCTGCTTCTACATAGAAAATAATTTTGTTTAATTATTAAAATAATTATATAAGACGCTCCAACTGATTACTAGAATATAAAAATTTATTGTCCATCATGCTTGAGCAATGAGCATGTAATTTCGACCATCATGTTTGAGTTTTTCACACAAATATTTTGATGGCCCAACAAAATTATTTTCTTATTTAACTAAGTTTTCAAATATTTCTGCAAAATTGTTCTTTACATGCAGAAATCCAAATAAAGACTTTACATTGCAAGTTACCATAATGAACAGCCGTTAAAAATGTAATTTGCTTTTTATCGATATGCAATTCTCTGAATATGGAACACCAAACGCCAAGTTGCATAAGTGTTTCAATTGACGTCACGATGTTAAACGCGTTAATTATAGAGTTGTATTTACAAAGAAAAAATATATGAAAGAGAGTTTAATTTCATAAGAAAATAGATATGCTGGCAAATGCGCTATGATTTTCAACTTTTAATTTCGAAAAAGAAAACATCAGAGTAAACGAGATTTTAGAAAGGTATCAAGAAATTCAAAAATATCAAGACTTGTACGGTCTAAAAAATATAGGTATGGATTTAATACCATGCTGTGTTTATATAATTCTTACTATGTTGCTGTTTACATCAACTCTCTAATTAAATTCTGGTCATTTTGCTAATAGCACAGGTTTCTTAGAGAATTAAGATGATTAGTGTTTTCGAAGACGGTCAAATGTTAGTTCATCTACAAGCGACATTAGATACTAGTTGGCATTTCCCATTTCACGTTTAATATTACTGAGATTTCACACATAAGTTAGTAATTCAAAGCAAAGGTAAACGAGTCGTGGGAGAAATCAGGACTGATGTTAACTAGGGATAACAAGTATTCATGACATGTATCCAAGTCACAGCAAAATTTATGATTCATTATATGTAATGCTTTGCATACTGGTACTTTCTAATGCGTGAACTCTTTTAATACCCGATTAATATTCCATATATCTTGCATAATATGAGAATAATCGAAAAAGTACTTTTCCTTGCACATACCTTTCCGTGTATGTGCTGTAGCAAATTCATTAATCCTTTTATTCTATTTGTAATACTAATTTTATGCCTGTCACTCGGTATTTTAATTTCCCTAAGGTTTATGCTATATTTCGCGTATCGAATTATTTCCCGAGAAATCGCAGTATGCACTGTTAGATATCAAAGAAGCAATAATAATTCTTAATAATATTTTGTTACTTTTAACTTCCATGTGTCAAAACACAAAAAGTTCATCAATCCTATAGTTGAATTGTTTCAAAATAAACAACCCATATTAACGTATGCATTTAGTAAATAATAAACTTGAGTCAAATTTAATATATTTTTTTAGTTAAATTGTTTTTAATTTCATTATTTTAAATAAATAACATAAATTATATTTTATGTTATATAATAAATAACATAAGCTAAATTAATAACATATTGAATAACATATTAAATAAGAACAATAACAATTTACAGAAATGATTAAAAATAACTCAACCTAGATATAATTTAATATTACGAATTAGACTTGATTTTATTGGAACCGTGTTAAAATTTGTTTAAATTTATTTCAAGAGCACTTTAATAAATAATTCATATTAAACAACTAATTTTTTTTTTAATTTTGACTAGTTTTTAAACATATATTTTATTATGTAGACCTAATCTCAAATGATATAGATAGAATTAAGTAATAGAATTGCCACAGAAAATTAATTTTAAAATTCCTTGACTTTTCCAGGTTTTCTAGATGAAAATGGAAAATTTTTTATGACCAATATAAAATAGGTAAATTTTAACACATTTAAAATCAAGGATTGTAGAAAAGCTAGCCTATATTATTAAAAACAATGCAAAAAAAAGCTTAATAGCAGAATAAAACTTTGAGTATAAATTCAAGCCAACAAAAAATTAATTAGTATTGGAAAAATGCAGTTATGACGAAAAAGAGCAATCAAATAAAAATACTAAATAAAATATAAATTTTAATTATTTTATTAAAACCGTTTAAAGTACACGAGTTTTGAACGTATTTGACAATAAACGTCATATAATATATTTAAAAAATTATAACTATTTGGAATATATACAGAAGCAATTTAAGAGAATTGTGAGCAAATTTCACACACACACACACACACACACACACACACACACACACACACACACACACACACACACACA
>NW_017298164.1:481535-516335 GCF_001594075.2 Trachymyrmex cornetzi
CACACACACACACAAAATTCCAGACTTTTTTATATTTTCCTCTAATTTTTTCCGGTTTTCCGTAACCAATTTCATTCAATTTCCCTGACTTTTCTCGGTCTGTGGCAATCCTGATTCCAATGTCTTCAAATTTGATGTACATTACAAGGAACATAGGGTTTTAAGGAGTTAAGTGTGCTGTATAATTTTCCAAACATTTTAGAGTGCAATATCACCGATCTCTTTAGTGATTCATATGCTAATAATCTGATATGCTGTCATTGATGTTAGAAACATAGGAATTGTTAACCATGACTCATTGTGATATCACGAATCTGTAGAAAGTAAAATGAGAATTTTGCGTAAAGGCAGCAATAGAGATTGTCTTTTGTATCGCATCATAATTCATAGGCAGGCGACGAAGTAACATTGTCGGTATATAACAAATTCCTAACACAAAGCAGACGGTATAATTAATTGCTGCCGTATACCGTTTTAATATAATTATGCGCGACTATTGATATTACTGCTAATTGCGAAAAGTTTCCATAGCCGGGCGGTGCAATGCCGCGCAACATTTTGTTGATAAAATCCACACGTAGCGCGAAAGTTTCGGTGTGATACGGCTAATATTTTTCGCATTTTCTTTTCCCCGTGGCTCACAATTACGCAAATGCATTACAGCGGGATCGTGATACCCCTGTAGCGCGTGAGGGGGGTATCAACTCCGATCCCGAGTTCATATTTCATTACGCTTTTCTGCCGCGGGCTCAGTTTCGCGAAAGTTACGCATCCGAGCAGACAACCAACCTTGTTGAGAATAACACGGCGACTAGTAGAGAGAAAACAAAATACAGGATGTAATATGTATCGTTGTATAGACTAATAAATCGGAAATATCGGAAAATCTACACGGAAAAAAAGATTTTTACTGAAGCATCTAAAAATATATATACATAATCAAATATAAAATGAAAAATAATTTTGTTGGACTATCAAAATAATGATGTTGGACGTTCAAGTCGATTATCAGAATATAAAGATTTGTTTGCAATGTCAGGCTTGAGTTTCCTACACTCTAAAAAAATATAGTTATAGATTTAACATCATGCAGTGTTTATATAATTTTCACCGTGTTAGTATTAATTGATATAAACCAATCAGTAATGTGGTGTGGATTTAACATCATGGATGTAGATGATTATAAAATGGCGTTAAATCCACATTATGTTTATATCAACGTTAACACGATAAAAATTATATAAATACCGCAATTATATTCATATTTTTAGAGTACACTCTAAATTCTATGAAGTGGAATCTCACTCTAAAGAGTGAAAACTGAGTCAGTCTTGAAAAAAAGACTTAATTTTTAATCTTTAAGAGTGCAAAGTGAGATTCACTCTAAAAGTTATAGAGAGTACACACACATAATTATGTTGAGTGTCCAATGAAATTATTTGTATATCTGTATCTAACTAAATTTTTAGATAGTTCAGCAAAATTGTTCTTTGTAGATGCAATGTTCGTTCAAGAAGATCGATCACTTCTAGATGTACAAGTCTGTGAACTAAAAGTTACTTAGGAAACACATTATTGTACAACTATCGCGCATCGGAGATCGATGAGATTTCTTACAGCAATGTTATAAAGACGCAAATTCTCACAAACTCACGGTGAAAGAGTTAATAATTAATTGCTCGATCACTTCACCTCCCGATTACGTAATACCGCTCGATTTCTCGACCCCATTCAGCTCACGCGGTAATTAAGCATGCACCCGATAATACCGCTCCCATTTTTCGCGCTCGTAATTACCCGCCTAGCCGGCGGAGATAAACTCTTCACTGATTGAGTTCACACGATTTTTTCAAACTGTATACGCGTAAGATTTCTGCTTTTACCCGTTTCTGCCCCTCGCATCTTCCGTTCTCATAAACCCTCAGGCTTTCCATTCGAGTTTCAAAGAACTTCGATATTTCGATCTGATCTACCAGGGAAAACCGCGAAATCTTTCACAGGTTTCCCGATATATTAAAGAGCTTTTCCTCCCGTAACAAACGATAGAATCTACTTCATATTTTCCTCACGAGGAATCATCAGAAACTTCCTCCTACCAAGGCATGGCCAATGTTTATCCAAACGAGATGTGAATTTCTACAGAGACACGTAGCCACTCATTCTGCAGCTTATTTGCAACGACAGTTCCGTTTTGAAAAAAATTTCAATTATTCACGTTATCAAAGTTTCCTCGTGTTTCTATTATTTATTCGGTCGACTGACTATATCGCCTTTTCCTTTTCCTCTGTTTCTCGCTTACCGTTCGCAAACATTTCGATAATGACTCGGACGAATCGCTCTTTTCTCAAAGTACACTTTCCTTTGTTTCTACTTGTAAAATAAACGTCGGACAAATAAACGGTACGTAAAATTAAATATCCAAGGTATGAAAGCGCCGCGCCGGTCTAAAGCTGGAAAGAATTCTTGGCATGGCCGTTTATATTCCATAGTGTACGCTAGGAGGAGAAACGCGTTAATTCCGACGAGAGCTACGCACGTTTGTCGATGCCAGCAGACGGGAGTGCGGTAACATAATTTTTCTTGCGTTCAATCTGCTGTCGAATAGGTATGCGCGCAGCACGACGAGGCGTATGTTTTCTCGCTCAACGTGTACCCGGTACTACGTGATTTTCATATGCACGTGCTACGTGCGCCAATTCAATTCATTATATGGCAGCCCAAGCAGACAGACCAGCCCAACGATACGTTCTTATTGGATATTTTGTAATAACTGTTCCACCGAAAAAAGACGCGGAAGACGAAAAATGTAAATTCATGTTTTATTAACGCAAGAAGGATAGACACGCAAACCTTCTTCGCGGAGTGAAGAAGATTGCGGTGGCAGTCTCACGTAGAACGTCGTAGCTGAATGACGATCTTCGTGACTACGCGTGCAAGGCGAACGCCTTGAATACATGCACGTGACATACGCTTGAATACCATGCCTTCCTCTACGGATGAATCAAATTTATCAGGAAAGCAAACGACGCTCGACAAGAATTTATGGAAGAAGTACAGCCATTAGTATACGCACGTCGTCTTTTTTAAAATTGTGGACTCCGCCGGGATTTTAATCTTCAATCACGACCTTCGGTATATTTTATTTCAATTTAATTGTGGCGAAATTTCAACAAATATTCACATTTCAAAAAATATGGTTATGAATTTAATACCCTAAAGATTAAATATAATTCACATCGTACTGATGTCGTTGATATAAATACAAATAATGATGTGGATTTCAAGGTTTCTAATTTGCTTCGAAGGTTTTACTTTAACATTCGAATTTCGAAGCTTAGATTTGAAATCTTGTTATTATTCGTTACTATTAAATATATTAAAATCGTTATTATTAACTTAATTATTAAATTAATAATTGTACAATTTTGATTCTTCAAAGATTGATACATCAAAAATATAAAATGTAATACATTTTTTTTCAAAATTTTTAAACGGAAACAAAAGATCGCGTCTGGAGATGAAATTAATAGAATGATTCGTAAAGCAGTGTGCAGGAGAATAATAAGGAATGACAACTCCAGGGTTTACGAGAATGGATAATGAGCAAGGAAAGATTTAACGGTAGTAACGGAAGGCGCTAATTAGCGACTTCTAACGGGTATGTGAGTATAATTAATTGGCAATCTGCGCACAACCGCGCGCATAGAAAATAACATACTTAGTGCACAAGTAAATGTAGTTTTGTATTTTCAACTAATCTAATATTTTAATTTCTATCTCGCGGCAATTTTGATACACGGAAAGAGCAATTTTGCTGAAGAATCTAAAAATTTTACTAAATACAGATCTGAAAATGATTTTCCTGGACCATCAAAATAATTAGATAGGACGACAAAATTGATTATTAAAATATCAAAATATTTTGCAGGATTGCAGTCATGCTTAAGATTTCTACAAAATTATTTTGATGGTCCAACAAAATTATTTTCAGATTTGTATCTAGTTAACTTTTTAGGTTCTAGGAAAGCAAAATTATTCTTTCCGTGTACACTAAAAACAAATTTATAAAAGTTGAATAAATATTTGTTTAGATACTACCAATGCAATGGGACCATTTGCTTACAGAAAATAAATATTTATTCGAGATTTTAAAAAATAATACTTAAATTAAGTATAATTTTTTTAATTGAACAAATATTTATTTACTGTAAGGAAATGGTCCCATTAATACTATCTAAAAAATATTTATTCAAATTTCGTGAATTTTTTTCAGCGTAATAAATTCCGCAATTTCTATAAATTTTCCTCCAAAAAGCAGCAACTTGGAAATATACGAGCTCGTGTTAGGAATACGAGCAAATCACTTAGCTGTTGTGTTAATGCATCGTTGAACGGTACGATACAGCGGCGTAACGTCGCGGGGAAAAAAATGACGAGGAAGTGATGTAATCGAACGTTCGCAATTGGCTATCGTAAAAATCGAGCGACATGGGGAGGAAAAATACAGCCCACTTGAAAAGCCAACGATCTGACGGTCGCCGTAAAATCCACAGACCAAGACCGTACACAAACTGGTCGTCGCTTTCTCCAGCAGGTTGTGTTACACCCATAAGTGATAAAGTGGCGAGACGACGACGCGAGTGTTTCGAGACTTTCTCGATACGTCGCACGATATTCGCGTCAGATAAAATCTATTTCATTAACACGTGCTAAAAAAAAACCCCCCTTTATGACCGCGTAAAAGTCCGTCAATTTAGATCTCTACAAGAAAATAAATTCCAGCGAAAAAAAAATAAAATCAATAGACTTTCGATACTTCAACGAAAAAATTGTCGATTTATCTCATAAATCAGCTCGTCAGAATATTGGTTATGAATTTAATAGCGTTCATCGCGGTATACAGAGGCGAAATTTCGGATAAATTAATAATACAATATAGGTAGGGGTTTCAAACTGGATTTTACCGTGAGCGGTTAATACATTATATAATCAAAATCGTCAAATCATTATTCATATAATTCCTATGTATAATTAATATCACGGTTAATTGAAATCCTAGCAAAGGACAAAGACTATGCGAAAACGTTTAATGGAATTATAAACTATTAAAGACGAATCTCATAATTGTATATGTGCGTGTGGTCGATGTTCATATAATTTGCATGATTCTATGCTGAATCGCGAAATGTACTAATTATTGCACTAGTCGTATTCTTTATCGAAAATCTTCTCTTATTTATTGTTTCGTTTCTGCATGAATGGAGCGACCGAAAGGATGGAGCAATATAAAAGCAGTGAAGGTACAACGAGAGCTCAAGAATGAAAAATGGAGCAACCGGAGTGAAAAAACTGAGTTTTGTTCTAACTGTTAATTAGTAATCGTTCAAAATGCTAATCATCGATGCGAGCGGAGAACAAAGCTATCTTTGCGATTCTTTCATCTCGAACTTAATTTTAAAACTTTATTAAAGGCTCAATAATTATTTCTAAAAAAAGAGAGAGAAAAAATTGGCATATTCTACATTTAATAAATTTGTTACACGTACTTTATTAAAACATCGATTAAATTTACCGATTGAAGTGTTTCCCGGAATAAATTTTTCATAAATCCCGATTATAACAAAAAAAGACAGAACACATAATTGTCCTCTCCTTTTTCCAATTTAATTGTTTATCTATTCATATATTTAAATATTCAAATGGTGAAGCGATGAAATATTAAAACATCCCAGTTTCCATTTATTCATTCGCATGCACGGTGCTGAAATACGCAATTGTACAAATACATAAAATCGTCTAAACGCGTTTTTTGTCGTTTTATACATTTTACAAACATGTACCTGCGGTGCGCCGATGCGAATCGACCAGGTTCCCATTCACGGAAACACTTAACGTCACCACAGATTATTTCCGTACAGTGAAAACTATAGCAAACGAGGGACACAGGCTGATGGCAAGAATCATCGGTGATACTATCACGAAACACCATCTCGCCACGAAGTACCAGCGTGTCTCTATATTCTCTTCTTTCGCATCACTCATTACCGGCGCCACACGCTCCATGTACTGTTTATTCTCAACGTAGCCTTTACCTCTGGAACATGTTAACCATAACCGGTACGTACAGACGCGTTCGTTGGAACAAAGTTCACATAATCGCAACAGAGGGGCGACGACTAATGTGCTTAGCGTAATACTCGTCGGGAGATTTTGAGAGCGCATTGAGGCAGATATGGAACGAAGGCCCGGGTGTATTGCAGAACATCGAGAGCACCGTAACCAGAGCGTTCTCAGATGCAGTAAGATAAATAAGAGAAACGCGGGAAGATCAAGATGATGGAACGAGATGGAGCGTGACGCGAGAATGTCTCCATCGTGCGGCGACTACTCGTGACTTCAAATTAATAATCGATGCGTGTAGGAGTGGTGCATGTATAACCGTAGAAGTTCCTTAGCGCGAAAAGGGAATGAGAAAGGTACATGAGAAGGAACATGAGGAAGCGAGGAAGAGAAACAGAAACGCTGTTAGATATGAAAGGAGCAATGATAACCCAATCCCATAACCTAAGTAATATTTTTATTTTTAACTTTTGTATGTCTACGCTCTAAATTTCTTGCAATGAAATCTCATTCCAAGAGAGTGAAAATGCGACCATCCCTTAAAAAAAGTGAAAATATTTCATTTATTTGAAAAAAAAGTGACGATCTTCACTCTTTTAGAATAAAATCTCATTTTTTTTTTTTAGTGAGGAGATTCACTCCTTCGAACTGAAAATTCACTCTAAAAAGAGTGAAAATTATCACTCGTTTTCAAGAAAAGAAATATTTTCAAGGATGGTTATATTTTCACTTTCTTGGAGTGAGATTTTACTGTAAGAAATTTAGAGTATAAATGTAAATTAATCCACTTTTATGGTTAATTTCAAAGTAAACATCATCTATATTAATGTACACGGAAAAAAATGTTTAGTTGAATTGACTGGAATTCTGGTGGAAGATGAACGATCCAAAATTCTGGTTGAAATAACCAATTCCCAATCTAACAGAATTCTAGTAAATTTTACCAGAAATCTAATAAACTTAACTAGAATTCTGGATCATTCATTTTCCACCACAATTCCAGTTAATTTAACCAAATATTTTTCTCCGTGTACGCATTTAGGAAATAACAAACAAAATTTTAGTAAAATTTAATACATTTTCTTAAGTTAAATTGTTTAACGCTATCGTTTTAGTTATTAGGTGTTAAACTTAATTCCTGCCGTTTTTTGTCTCCAAAATTGATTTGTTTCGAAGGGAAGATGAATGAATACCTCAAAGTAATTTCCTCCATTTTCTACTTTATTACTAATTAATAATACTTTATTAACCTTCAGACCGCCGGCATGGCGCATTTAGGCGCATAAAATTAAAATCATATATTTTTGATCAGATTTGTCATTCATAGCATATTTTGGCGTGCTGAATGCGATTCTGTCATCTAATTAAACTTACATCTTCGATTTTTGCATAAAAACCAAACTTTTCATAAAAGTCAGAAACAAATTTTTTTTTTGCAACTTTGAATGAATACATTATTGCTTCTATATTTTGACGTTCCGAATACGATTTTGTTGTCAAATTCAGTTTCAGGCTTCCCAGTTTTGCGTAAAAAATTTTTTTTAGAAAAAGTTTGACTTGAAAACGTTTAACTCTATTTTTCAATAGATTTTTTCTTCCGTAAAAATCGATTTTGAACTTCACAAAATTCTGAACAAAAAAGGCACTTACAAGTTTTCCGCAAAAATGCACCGTTTTCGAGCAAAAAATTTCCGAAAATTGATGCATACGCTTATACCACCGCCCGCCGGCATGACGCCTTTAGGCGCGCACCTGTGATGGGTATATATCTACCACTAGTTGGGAGACACTTGTATGGAAATTTTCGATCAAGTATCACTTTTCTAGAAGAAAAAATGCCGGCGGTCAGAAGGTTAATAATGCTTTGATTAAGGTATTTCCCTTCGAAACAAATCAATTTTGGAGACAAAAAACGGCAGGAATTAAGTTTAACACCTAATATGGACGACATATTAGGGTAGAAGTAGTGATCTACAGAAATTATTGAAAAAGACTGAAATGATTAATAAGAGCTTAAAAAAGAACTTAAATCATAATTTAACATCATGAATTTAACAGTAAAGAGAAAAGGAGGGAGAAAATGAGAGAGGGGGAAAGAGAGAGAGGTGCAAAGTTATGATATATGTATACACATAGATCTAACCAGCGAACAAAGTTGATTCCCTATGGTCATTCCACCTATCGCGCGCGCTCCGAGCTTTCATTATTCCGGGTTGCGGGGATTTCTGCGCGGAGCTTTCTGTTCCGCCTGCTGCCATGAATATCTGCGTTCAGTAAACGCGGCGAACGCGCGATCGGCAAGCAGCCGTTCTCTTTGCATCTGTTGTCTCGTCGCAAATAGATCAAGCGGACTATCGATTCTCGCGAGACGCGAACCGACTCGACGTGCTCAGACTCAGCCAGATTCGAGAAATATACACACTACAGCTACGAATATGGATTGAAAGTTCAACAAACGAGATACTCGAATAATTAATCTTCTTTCTGTCTCGCGATCTTTTTTTCTATACGTTTCGGGGTCAAAGCGTGACAGCTGGAAACAGGTAAGACCTTGGCAAAATAGTGAAATGGGAAGCTCGACAACGAAATGTAATTAAAAAGTGACTCGTTTGTCTAGAAAGTCGTATGTTTAGTTGCTTCTCTTTTTCGTATTTTCTTAGTTAACGACGCGCAAATAGTCGCGATAGCTTTTGGAGCATAGAGTTGCCTCACATTAATTACAGTAATAGATTGGAGAGAAATGTGTACGTGTATATGTTGGATAATCAAGACGATTAATCTGTTATATGTACACTTTTCATTCTTATAATTGCGAGGACCATTTAGTTCTCGTTTCATCTCGCCTGGAAAGGAATGCCTTGCAAAATGCGTCGACGTAATTTACAATTGCCGGTGGATTTATATCGCAAAGAGAGGGATAGGGGCGCATTAATAAAGATTAATTGCGATGAGCTTTTACTGTACATTCAGGGTAACGTAACAGAATACTTAAAAATACGAGCGTGGATCTCCCGTATTCTCCCATGTCGTTGCTATATTACGCTTTATCTGCTCTCCAATGCAGAGCGTCATTTAATAAACTCTGAAAAAAATTCTCCAGAAAGAAGGATTTTATAATATTAAAATATCTAAAAAAAAGTTAAACTGAAAAAAAGAGTCTGATAATAGCAGTAAAATATTGAATAAAAGAATTTCAATCAAATATTCGATTGATATAACCAAAAGTAATTTTACTTTCCTAATATTTGATAAATACTACCAAATGATTCATTATATTATTGTTTACTAATACTTAGAAAAAATATTTAGGAAAATTAAATTATATTTTGTTATATTAACCGAATATTTGATTGGAATTATTTAACATTATCAAACTCTTTTTTCAATGTAGATAGAGATCTAAAAATAATTTTGTAGGACTATCAAAATAATTAGTGGGTCACTTAAACATGATGAACAATGTTGCAAACAGTTTTAACATTCTAGCAACAAGTTTGAGAGTCCTACATAATCAATATTTCGACGGACCAACAAAATTATTTTCATATCGATATTTAACTAAATTTTTAGATATTTCAACAAAAAATGCTTTTTGTACATGCATTCTCGAAACTTTTACAATCATTCTTACAGTCTAATTAATTGTGATTTAATATTCTAATATCAGTATCTTATAAGATTATAATATACATAGAAAATATTGTAAGGTGGGTTTAAAGGTTAAATTATGAATACTTAATAATGAGGATGTTGATTTGAGATGTTATTTAATGGACATTTAATCTCTGTTATTTAATCTATTTAAACGCTTATAATTTCTCCTATAAGAAAGTTGATAATGTAATGCGCGTATATCTTGTTCTCTCTTGTCTAACGTTTTGACACTACTATAAGTTGACGAGTATTATACGTAGTCTGATAATGCAATTTTTACTCCAAAACGCTTATATTAGTTTCGACGTCGACAGCAAACGCGGGAGAAACGTATACTTCCGTCATTCTGATAACCAAGTCGCATCGCGAGTGTTAACATCGTTAGATCCGACTTGCGAGACGTCTACGCGGTGCAAAAGTCGTTCCAAAGATCATAACAAGAGCGGACAAGCCGTCGCCGTTGCGTTTGTAATTTCAACGCTCGAGGCGACGATGTCCGACGTCGTGCCCAGCTGAAACGGGAACTACTCATTCAAGTGTAAAGAGTTTCCGGTGAAATGTTGTTAGATGCTGAATATCGATACCGAGAGGCGTGTATGGCTCCTGTACATGCTGACGTAGGAACATTTGTAGTGTAATCTTATATGCATTGGGCGAGCATAAATCTATTTGTCCTAACTAAACGAACGAATCGTTTTCTAGTCAAATAACAAAGAAAGACAGCATGTTAAAATTTATGCAACGATAAAAAAAAATAAGAATCTTACACTGAAAAAAATTTACTGAATATTTTTGTTTGAAGTATTATAATTAAACATTTACTTACAGTAAATATTTGCTTAATTAAAAAAATAATACTTAAATAAAATTAATGATTCTTGTACTAAATATATGTTCATATTTAGTAAATATTTAGTAAAATGTTTTAATTGGTACTATATATTCAAACAAATATTTGTCAAAATGTTTTTCAGTGTAATTATGTGGAATTGGGAAAGTCTATTTAGAAATCCCTCTTCGACCAATCCTTATTTTCTGTTGCTAAATTCCGTAAAACTTCGTCGATCGAGGATCGTCCTTTTACCGTCAAAGTGGTAAAACTATCTCCGCTCTATATATCGCCTCTGTACAGCGCAAATTCTTTAGCGAACGCGATATGGAGATGACTTTCAAAGCATTCTGGTAGACGAGGGGTATTCACGGTTTGCTCGGCGAGTCAAAGGATCGACGGAGTGGAACTGTCGGGGCAAGGTGATCAGGAAGGGTTAAGCAAGCAGGGCGTGTACTATAGATACAAATTGGAAATACACGTGGGGACGGAAAATGGCGACCGAGGGCTTAATACGATTTATATTAGCTCTGCCACAAATTTAATTTGATTTCTGGAAAGAGCGATATCTGCGCGGTTTGATGACGTATACTGTTAATTAAATAGGCATTATCCGAATGACTGGGTTCCTATTCCACGTTATTCCTCCACACAGATTCACCCCCGAGAAAATAATTATATCAACCGCAATAATGAAAGACAATCAGTATTTGCCGATTAGTGTTTGCGTTCATTAGGCTACCATCCACGCCGCTAATAAGTGTTCATGAAATGTTCGCATTAACTATGATGAGAGCACATATGCGAAAAATTGACCTAACAGAAATAAACCTTCGCGAATAAGCGAATTGTCCGGATAAAAATCTTATCGAAAAAAAAAAAAAAGCGAAAGGATGTATTTCAAAAGAACGGATTCTGTTTCGCATATGCCGTTTTGTATTGTATTATTAAACGTTTTAGCGGAAATTTTATATGAGCAATGCGAGAGCAGTGGCCAATAAGACTTAAACGCGTGGAATCGATTTAAATTTACGGAATACTTGGACCGAATAGTTGAAATTATTCGACCAAATGAACGAGTTGCTCGAAAATCCCGAAATAATTGCGGTGGTGGATACAATAGACGATTCTGCGTTTCAGTGAACTCGAACAATATTACGGAATCGTTGATTTTTCTAACTAGTTACGGTACAATTGATACTACGGAAATAATAATACTGTAATTAAACTGTGGTGTCATTTCGGTTAATTCACGATCATGGAAATAAATTTTTAGAGATTTCGGTAAATCAAACAAGATCTTCGATTTGTTTTTAAAGACAGCGAAACTGTTATTTTAGTCAAAACGTTAATAAGTATTTTTATATTCTTTAAATTTTCGAATCTCCGAAAATTTCAATCTTTCAACTTTCGTACTTCTAAATTGTTCAAATAAGCAGCGTACTCGTTAGATCGCGCTCGAGAATGATTTCTGAAACTTCTATTTCCGGATCTCAACGACGAGGCGGGTTTTTTCGCACTGCAGTAAAACATTTTCCACGCAATACGATTCGAGGCAATTTCCATATAGCTGAAGTCTGTATCGATACTGAACATCGAATTCCCTCCCGGAAACGCCACGATGTCTATTGAAACGATTCCTTTGTGCCACGACAAATACGAAGATTTTCAGACGGACTTGGGCTAACGAATTTAATGCTCCAACCTGCACCCGTGTCTCCCATTGTGGTTTATAGTATACAATGTAAATGTGTACGCAGCCGTTCAGGGAGTTCATTAGCGACACATGCAACCTATTACTATTCTTCGGGTTGCTGTATTTGCAACGAGCCGGTCTTTTGAGCATATTCCAATCCTCGAGGGGAAAACATAGGCGTTTCCCTGAATCGATTGATTTTGCTCGATTGTACAGACGGACAATGCGCAAATGAAAGGTGGGTAAACGAAGATTAATACAATGTACCGGAGGCACACGAGCGATAATGGCGCGCATATTTGCCTCCTTTTCCTCAATCATTGTTACGTGTACTTTTCCTCTGATAATTCCGTATCCGGGTTTCTTTTTTTCCCTCTCGATCAAAGCTACGGATTTGTTCTGCTCGAAGCAAGAGCATTTCAATTTTATGAATTTTATTTTGTTTCATAATTGAACATGATTTTTTTTTACAAATGCAGAACCGCGCGCTTCAAGACATTTATTTTAATTAATAAACTAAATTTTTAAGATACATCAAATTATAAGTCTTTATAATGTAAAGAAGAAAGATATCTTCCGAAAAGATAACTTTCCGAGAATATCGGATAGTTCAAACTTGCAATACGAGCCGAAGTTAGGTGTCAGATATCGGAAGGATTGATCGCACAAGAATGCCACGGGCAGTTTACTTTAAGCAAACCGCGGTTATCTGTTAATATTTGAACATTTTGCACATTTTCCGATAAACTATTAAAACATGAACGGTTATTAATCATCGTTTCGATAGAAAATGATTTCAATTTAATCGACGTTTGCATGATCCAATTTGACCGAGTTAATTGAACTGATTGCAGTGCATCAAAGAGACACACGAAGAATAAATCAAACAGCAATCGTGAGAGCTATAAAGACATGAATAATAATGCAACGACCATGGAATAGCTTTTCGTATACTCGTATAATGTTAAATATAAATTTGTCAACATTAAATTGAATTCTGCATTTTCAAATTCAAAGGGAATTTTAAATACAAAAATTTGCCGAGTTACTTCTTCCTGACTTTGAATAAAAATCACGACGGAAATATCGTTAAATATATCTTTGTACACAGAAAAAGATCATATTAAAAAATGATAACAAAATTTACTTCCTTGCTTTTAAGTACTCTTTAAATTCTTTAAAGTGAATCTCATTAAAAAAAAATTAAATCTCACTCTTTGCAGTGAGATTCATTCCAAAAAATTTAGAGTAATGATTATTTTTAGTAAAGAACATTTTTTTATAATAATTTTAAATTTATTACAATTTTGAAAAAACTCATTATTATGTACTCAAAACAAGAATTTATTTTCTTTTGAAGAATATTATAAAATTAATCAAAAAAGCATCGGATTCATATAATAAGCGAGTCAAATTTGTTTTAATAATCTTGATTAAACTTACTAAGATTTTCAAAATATATTTTGAATAAATTTAGTCCTTGTAATAAACTTTATAAATTTGCGAATACATAAACTATTGAAATATTTAAAACAATTATTATTTATGTGTATAGTATATATTTTTCTATGTGTAAAACAGGACTTATTGACATATATTGGGGGAAAGTTCTTGATTTTAAGATCACAAAATTTTTCTACTCCACTTGTAATAATAATACCCACGAGACTATTACTCTGCACAATAAGGACCATGGTTTCTTGATATCTCCGGACCGACTTCCGCTTCTCTATGCCGCGAGGCATCGAGATGATACACAACGTTTCCTATTCTAACTTACATTTCCGGCCGTTCTTGTTCCATCCAATTTCAAGCGCTTTGTATGGCCTAAAGGTCCGGTACCGATTACAACCGGCCCGCGATGCGGTAGTAGAGAAAACCCCCGTCGGCGCATTTGCATCCACAGAATTCTCCAGTCGAATCGCTCGACCCTGCCGCGCCCCTGCCCAGGTAGGGGTGTACCTGGCCTGAATGACCCGCGGCATCGAAACGCGACGAGCCCTCGTGCGCCCCCGAGTGTCATTACGCGGCTCGTTTTCCGGCTTTAATTAAATGACGTGCAAAATGCGCGCGGCACACGCCCACGCTTTCCTGGATTTCCGAAAAGCCCCTGTGTATGCTGAGGCGAATGAACCGTGAACCAGAAACTCGTGCCGTACTGCACGCTCAATATGGCAGTACATATTACGCAACCAGTAGCAGCGTACACGCATGAATTTCAAATATGACTCCTTATTATTCCGGAGGATTTCTCCGTCGCCCCGCTCGCTCTCGAGATAGTCGAAAAGAGAGAGACTCATCTCAATATGTGACAAAATACACGACCGAACAAGAAACGTGATCTCCTGTAGGAAAACCACTTGAACAGCAAGTGCCACATTATATCCTATCATACGATTTTACGACTGTAGGTCATTCAGTTAGAAGCCAAGTTCTTCGACAGTCAACCCCGTTTAACGATCAAAATTTATATATTTAATTTCATCTCTTTTAGTTGATGTGGCGTTTTAAAAGGAATTTTTTAGAATTTCTTCTACTTGGAATATTACAAGTAATTTGTTATTTATGAAAATTCTAAACAGATATTTTGTCACTTATTCGATTTTATTAATTCAAACATTTGAAGAAATATTAGGTGTTAAATAATAATTTAATTCCTGCCGTTTTTCGTCTCCAAAATTGATTTGTTTCGAAGGGAAATACTTTAATCAAAGTATTATTAATAAAGTATTATTAATTAGTAATAAAGTAGAAAATAGAGGAAATTACTTTGATTAAGGTATTCATTCATCTTCCCTTCGAAACAAATCAATTTTGGAGACGAAAAACGGCAGGAATTAAGTTTAACACCTAATATATAAAGAACAATCAGAAATTACTACACTGTATTAACCTATTAAATATCAAATCAAAGAAGCAATAATAACCCAATCTCTAAGTTAAATAACATTTTGTTATTTTTAACTTGCATAAATAATAACCTATTTGAGTCAAATTAAATACATTTGCTTAAGTAAAATTGTTTGACCCTATTATTTTAGTTAAATTAATGATATATTATAAATAGAAGCAATGGCGAGACCTATAGAAACTATTATAAATAATTCAAATTAGGTATAATTTGACATTATGAATTTAACAATGTATACAGAATGTATATATTGTTGTGTCATGTTGTTGCACAAACATGATATTTGCAAAATATGATGAAGTAGTGCGACACACTTTTTTACATCGCATAAATTACACAAATGAAACAAGCATTTTTAAAAAAAGCAAAGCACTGCGATAAGTTTGTCGATTTTTAATAGTTGTCGCATCAATACTCCTGTGAATCGTTCACAATAGTATATAGTTATATACAAATTTACATTGAATTATTTATGTATTAAAAAAAAGATCCAGCTTCGACTGTTATAGCCATTTCCTATTTCTTATTTGTTGAATTTGAGGAAAAATATAGAATATATATAATCTATTTTATTCTTTCTTAATAAATAGCAAATTAATATTTACTTTTTAAAGAAATAAGTTTTGTAAAAAGATATTTCCCTTGTACGAATACTTTTTGTACATCGGAACTTAAGTATCATCCAAGAAGTAATTATTGCTGCAAATACTGTGAAATTATAATTTACTCTCTAAATTCTTTGAAGTGGAATCTTATTCTGAAGATTTAAAAAACCAGTCTTAAAGTGGCACAATTTTCAATCTTCAAGAATAAGATTTCACTCTTCAGTGAGATTCACTCTAAAAGTTTTAGAGAGTATGGCTACGATTCCTAATAGTTACAATTTCGATCGGGAACGAATCAGTCGCGCGAAATACCAGCTTGGACAAATATTTGTCATCTTGACATGCTTATAAATCACAAGAATTGATCATCTCGTAAGCTACTAATAAGTTACTAACTATTCACGAAGAACTATTATTTCGCGTAACACGAACTTGTCACAGTTCGATATACCGAAAGATAATAACTTTGAATACAAATTATAGATCATTCAAAATAGCTAGCTGCAGAAACAAATTATTTTACGTATAATTTTTTTAATAATAAATTCTCTCTCTCTCTCTCTCTTTCTCTCTCTCTCTGTATAACAAATATTTTTTAATAACTCAATTTGTCAAAAGCCGAGGGGGGAAACTCAATCAATCGATCCGACTATCGCGATCTCGCTTTGGTATTTTGCGTGCACGTAATTACCTTCGTTATGTGCGCGAAGCATATGCATCCGCATCGTGAGGGAAAAACGTTGTGCTTTCTTTCGCTTCGCTCTGAAACGAGAACGTGTTCGACGCTCATAATCTTGCATAATTGAAGTACTCATCGATAATGATGCGGCATTGCTGATGGAATCTTACACACGATCTTTTGATCTTTTTCAAGAATATGTAAATGTATTATAAAATTCATGAGACGTTCTATACAAATTACACCACTGAATCTGCATATAGAACTCTAAAAATAAATAGAATAATATATAGACGTATAATTCTTCAAATTAAATACCTAACTTAATAAATAACAAATAAAATGTATCTCTCACATACATCTCTTTCTCTGTACATTAAAATTGTTCCAATTATTATACTAATAAATTGTAGGGTGGTAAATTTTTTTATTACTATCGATAGACACTTCGAAACTGTATATTTCGATTGTGCGACTTTCATGCAACACCATGTTTCTCCGGTGTCAAATGGGAATCGCGATATTTCACTCATTAAGAATTTCCAAGGATAAAAAATGGCTTTATTTTCGCGCGCATATTGCCACCCCTCGTCGCGGCCCTTCATCTCGCGCGCGTGCAATAAATAAAGTGACGGTCACAGTAATTTCAGCCACGCACGATTGGTAGTTCCAACGATTCCTCGCTCGGGCACATCGTTGGTATTAATTATTCGTAGCTGTTAGTTTTTGCTGAATACAGCAATCCACATTACGGACGTCGCGAGCGTGTCGAGTAGAGACGAACAAGTGTACGTGTAGTTCATTACTACCAAAAACTGCATTGTCGAGAAAACTACATATTTCGCTCCGCTCCGAAGTTTATCGATGCGACTTGTCGAAAATTAATTAAATATCGCTCTTTTAGGGAAGGAGGAAAATATAAATTCTTACGTACCGTGGAATAATTAATTTAAATTAAAAAAAAATGTCTAGACAACACTCTTGTCCAAAATCAGAATATAAAACGTTTTTAAGCGTTTTGCACAGTTGATAAAATTTTACACAAACTCTTTTGATCTTTTTGAGGAATATATAAAAATTATAAGAATGCATGAGTCGTTCTGTACGAATTACGTTTAAAAAAATTTACTAAATTTTAATAAATATTCGTTTAAATAGTAATAACTAAATATTTACTAAATGTGTAAACAAATTTTTTTTTTGGTGCAAAAACTATTTGATTTAAGTATTATTTTTCTTATTGAATAAATATTTATTTATTGTAAGTAAATGTTTAATTAGTGTTATTCAAACAAACATTCATTACAATTTAGTATATTTTTTTCAACACACCGTTTTAAAGACGTTTTATGTCTCGATTTTGACATGTGTTCTGTTTGTACATCAAAATTTGGACCAAATTTACTCCGGTTTTGTACCAAAGTTATTCCATTTTACGGTAATAATTATATTCTAATATCTGTCTACATAATAATCGACAATCTCCGTCCCGATGTTCGAAGGGATTAACCAAGAGCAACGCAGCGTACCATATTCTAGCGTCTGTGTTCCGCGGTTCTCTCCTCATCGCATTCGTCGAGCATCCGTTGAACATCCAAGTCACGCACGTTCGAAATAACGTAGTTCGTGAGACCAATACATCCCAATTAATATTCCATATCGGGTTGCCTACCGACAGATCGGTACGGGATCCGACGCGTCGTACTTTCGCGTGAGACAATGGGTTTTGCGCAACACAAGAGTTCGAGTTAGAATTTCGCCAGTCGAACAGATGTCGCGGAGACAAGGGAAGAGAACAGAGAAAGGAAGATCTGGGGCGGGAAACTATCAACGATGACTTGGGAAGAAGGAAGCAGCCACGTTACTTCCGTCTGACTGGGAAATTCAACACGAAGAATAATTATTTTTTCGTTGAGAAAGTGAAAGGTTTTTCGGCAAAAGTGAAAGGTTTTTCGCATCTTCTAATTTCTTTGTTCTAAGACAAAGTTCCTGGAGCGAACTCGGACATTATCCAAATTTATTTTCACTACGTAGTTTTTAATTTTGTTAATACGCGCGAATTATCATTGGAAAAAGTCTTGTTGCGTTATTTAATTGGAAATATGTATATTAAATTCATAATGTAAAATTATGCTTATATAAATAATTTGAGTTATTTTTAATTATTTCTATAGATCGTCACTGTTCCTACTCAATATTTCTTTAATTTAACTAAAACAATAAAGTTAAACAATTTAATTCAAGAAAATGAATTAAATTTGAGATTCAAATTTAGTTTATTATTTACTAAGGGCATACGTTATATAAAAACTATTTATTTTTAAACTATCACAAAAATGAATTATTTGTATTTTAATATACAATAAAAGTTAAAAATAACTAAATTTTATTTAAGAATTTGGTTCTTTTGATATAACAGTGTGATAGATTCAATCAGAAACACAGTTAGATAGCAAAGGATAGCAATACTAATCCAATCCCTCAAGTAAATAATTTTTGTTCTTTTTAAATTCCATGTACGTCAAAATATAAATCAATCCATTTTTGTGGTTAATTTCAAAGTAAACAACGTCTATATTAACATATGCACAGTAAATAATAAACTAAATTTGAGTCAATACAGTTTGATACATTTTCCTGG
Organism: Trachymyrmex cornetzi; assembly: GCF_001594075.2. NCBI lineage: Eukaryota > Metazoa > Arthropoda > Insecta > Hymenoptera > Formicidae > Trachymyrmex > Trachymyrmex cornetzi. The sequence continues at coordinate 500,671 of NW_017298164.1, forward strand.
GTTGAATTGTTTAACTCTATTATTTTAGTTAAATTAATATTGAGAGAATAGAAACAGTGGCGACTTAGAGAAATGATTAAAAATACTTCATTATAGTTAAATCTATCAAACATTCTAGTGAACGTAACTAGAAATTCAATTACGATAATCAAAATTTTAATTCACACGATAAGCTTTCATTTCTTTATACTTCTTGTTAGTACAACCATCAGAATCTTTTTCTCGATAATTTTCCTTTTAAGTTAATCACTCGAATAACAAATGCCAGATAATACGATTTCCGCGATATTCCCTCGACAGTTGATTTGTTTGGCGGTATACAGATAAGATTTCCTTTGATTCTTAAACATGATATCTTGAGGCGGATTTGCGCGAAAAATCCAACATTTCCGCGTCCATGTCGTCGCTTTGTGCGTAGGTATAGAAAACGTTTTTCGTGTACGATGTCGTATCATGCTTTGAAAATGTTCAAGATGAGCTCCTCTTAGATCGGGCACACACGCTTTGCGAATCTTTCAATCACGTTTCGAGCTGACAGGATTAATAAAGCACGCCGAGAGCCGTGTTCCACGTTGTGCCACGCCGTGCCGCGACGCGACGCGAGCGGAGTTTCCAGATTCATTTCATGCAGAATCGAATTGGATTTCCAGGTCGGGACCGGTGTGTATAACTGTGTGTAATCCACGAAAGGGGGAAAGAGATAGAGATAAAGATAGATAGAAAGCAAGAGGGAGAAATATGCGGCTGGGATGCACGATCCCTTTGATGTGCGCCGCGACGCTCTTTCAACGAGAGCGCTGCACTTTGTTACATCGACGCTAAATAATCGGTTTATAAAAATTCATGGCGAGTCTAGTGAAGCAAGTTTATATCCGGCACCACAGGTTTTCCTTCACTATTCCACATCCCCGTATTCCCTTCGTATCCCATACCACACAATAGCCAGACGATATGACCAAAGCTTGCGAATTAAAAAGAGAGCGTATATCACAGAATATTCTATGGGAGGGAATTTCTGTGGAAGTAAAAGGAAAAGGCAATTGATTGAGAAAAATTACGTAAAAATATATAATTCGTTCAATCCTTTTAAAATTGATATTTTTCGAGAAAAGATTGAAAAATTTCTGATTTTAATAAATTGAATCATCTAATACACATAAAAGAATATAACATTTCATAATACGTAATAAATACGTCGTACGATTACATCATTGTTATCTAATGTATCAGTTGAAAATTAAACGGTGTGTGACACAATTATTCAGATAAAAGCAATGTGTGCGTATGCATAGCGCGTTGTAAAATAAGAGGTGTGACGTAGATCAATTGCTCCCGTAGGAATGCACCGCGCTGTAAACAAATAGGACCCTATTGTTGGTTTTGATGATATACGCATATTTAAAATATACATTTTGTATAAACAATATAAAGTCTAATTTTTCAAAAAATATTCATGAGTACGATCGGTTCTACACAAAAAGGATTTTACTATAATATCTAAAAATTTAGCTAAAAATTTGAAAATAATTTTGTTGGATTATTAAAATAAATGTATACAGGACGCTCAGGATAGTTACTAGAATGTCAAAACTTTTTGTAGCGTTGCTCATCATATTTCAGTTTTCTACATAATTATTTTTATAACAAAATAGAACAAAATTACTTTCAATTATTAATACGAAATTGAACCGATGAGAAAAAACTTCTATTTTCGGTCAAAGCGGATTTTAGTGCTTAAATATTCCGCGGTGTAAATTTATATATTGTAATACATATCTAGTAACGTAAATCGATATCTTTTTCTTGAAACGCACAATCATGAACAGAATTGAAGTAATATTATCATATATTAAATTGACAGTTTAATAATACTGATGCTACTCTGTTAAATTTTATAGGGTCAAATTAACTCAATGTGAGTCGCCACTGCTCCTACTCAATAATATAAAAGTAATAATATCATATATTAAATTGACAGTTTAATAATATTGATGCTACTCTGTTAAATTTTATAGGGTCAAATTAACTCAATGTGAGTCGCCTGCTCCTACTCAATAATATCGTTATTTTTTACTAAAACAATGGTTATATTTGACACTATACAGTATCAATTTAACATTATATAGTGTCAAATTTAATTATCATTTTAGTAAAAAATAACGATATATTTAGTAGGAGCAATGGCGATTCACATTGAGTTAATTTGACCCCATCAAATTTAACAGTGTAGTAAACATCTTATAAGAATATTAATATGGTAATGAGAATCTTAAAAACTCTACAAATAATTTATTGCGAAAAATATTACTTTAATATATATATCAATATATATTACTTCTGAAGATTATTTTCAGATCTGATTCTACCTAAATATTTAGATACTTCAACAAAATCGTTTTCGACACTGTGAGATTAATTAGAAACTATACCCAGTAAATTCATAATTTTACAGAAAAATTTGGTCGTTACTAAACAAGGTATTTGTACGTAACAAAGAGAATCGGAAAAGAACTCTGTGACGATTCAGGATATCCCACGGAAAAAACGTATACCTCTAATCGACTTCTCAAAAAGCCACTGTGCATCGTTATAGTCGTGTGCGGAATACATGTCTTCCCCCGGAAACGTGTGAAGTAACGCACGCGTACCGCACGTTCCGCCCGCGTGAAATTAAATTAGAAGGAAAATATTCGGAGAGCCGGCCAGCGCTTTTGTACGTGTTCCGAGATAGCAAGAGATAAAGGCCGCGTATGTGGACGTGCGTGCATGCACGCGTGTATCAGTGTTCTCGTACAGCAGAGGATATATTCGCGCTGGCACGTTCCGAGTGGCGCAACTGCTAAAAACGTCCAATCCACCCCCCAGCTCTATCGTCCGCTCAATCTTCAACCCTCGACCGTATTCCCTTTCCCCATGATTCGTCTTTGTCGGGACGTTCAGACGTACCACGTTATCTCTCATTCTCTTTTCGTGTTCTTCCGCACGCGGTCGTTCATGCAATCGTGATGATGCATCGAAAACGCAACGAGACAGTACCGTCCCGTGCGAATCTGTGAATTCCATTCGAATTTTAAATTCCCAAGAGCTAATTTATTTAACTATACGCCATGTGTGTGACCCTGCATACAATGGAAGAAATATTAATAACGTGAATAAAAATATTAAATATTGGAAAAATAAAATAATTAAGAATAAAGATTAAAAGTGAAACACAATAGATACAAAAAAGATATAACATGTAATATGTGTTATATTTACATGTACGTTTAATCTATATTTCTAATTTTCTTATTTCTCTAATATTTAATAGTTATTTCTGCTCCTAATATTTCCTCCAATGTACGCAGAACCAATAATTTATTTTCTTAAAACTTTAATATCATGAATATAATGCACTTTTATTTACGTAAATCCATCGAATAGTTTATCTCAATGCCACTAATCCTGTAAATGAATAGTGGCCGTATCTGAGTATAGTTTCTTTAAAATTTTGTTCTGGAAAAAGAAAATAAAAAGTATTGCCCAAATGCTCAGAAATCTTAAAGTAGTCCATTTTCAAATTCTTCTATCTCATAAAAGTATAATTATAAATATAAATTTTACTATAATATAATATACTAGTAAAAAATAAAATATAACCATATAACTACAACCTTTTAGACTATTCTGGGCACTTCATCTATCGACCTTTATGTATCTTTAAACCACCTACTTGTTTTTCACAATGTATGCCTAAAAATTAAAGATTACCAAGAGATTCATCAATAAAGTTCATTCTTAATAGCTTAATCTTTAGATAATCATATATTATGAAAAAAAAATTAAATCCGCTTGAAAAGCTAAAAAAGCGACTTTTTCGGTTGCAGTTCTCTTAATACGAGGCTTCGAAGCATCGGAGCTGGCAAAGTCGAATGCAACCAGTGCTATTTCGGAGGACGACGGGGATGAATTACTGGCGAATATGAACCTGACAACGTTCAAGGAAAGATACAGAAGATTAATACCCTACATGAATTTTTACGTTGCCAATAACTACTTAAACACTCAGGCTGCGTTGGCACAAAATTACGCGGACGAGCTGTCGGGGACTCTGCTCCGGAAACCTCCGTCACAGCAACACACTGTAACTCGGCTCGTTGGCGTGCCGAGGCGAGGTGGTAATAAGTATCGTGTCAATCCACCCGACCAAGACAAGAAGTTCGTCCCATCCGTTCAATTTGATCCTAGAAACATCGGAGGCGATAACGACTACTTCGTGCCAGTAAAATACAACTCTAAAATCAACTACGAGTATTCCACTCCGTCCTATCAACTCTATCAGGTACAAAAATCCTATCCCGAAATCACCACATCTACAAGTCATATCCTGAACAAGGAAAATCGATATTATGTCACTGCAAGACCCTTGCAACTCTCCACTCCCGTGGTCAAGAAACCACTGCTAGACAACCCCGAGGACGATTACGATCAGGATTACACGGTCAGGCCGAACATCGCCGTTAATTATCCCAATAAGGAGGGGTTGAGGTACATTCCGGTGCACGCAAACGTGCAGCAGCAGCAGTCAGTGAAGCCGTCGGTCATTCCACTTTATCGAAAGCAGAATGTGAATCCGAATGTGAACCTGAACAATCTGATCGAGAGTTTCCAGTTATCCGAACAATTACCGGAAACACTGAACAAAGATAATCTAGATAACAGCATTAAAACACTCATTGAGATCCTGAATATCCTGCACAATACGCGGCAGGAAAATTTCCCACAATCACAAGGACCATTGCCGTCACCACCACCGCCCAGATTGATCGGTTACGATGTGTACAAACCAAAAACATATACGCGGCCGAAGGTGATCACCGAGACGAGATTTCAAGTGACACCGAACCCTCTGATAATCACTGATGATCCCGAACGATACAAGCCGACGGACAACGTCGAAATCAAGCCGTCGTTGCAATCAGATTATAACTTGAACTATGTGAAGGATGAAAAGGTGGAATACTACATCCCATATGTACAAGAAATCTCCAATGAACAACCCAAACAACAAGGACTCAGACCAACCTCTACGCCTATTCCTACCACCGAACACTCGTACGAGATCACGGAAGATCTGAGCGACGATATCCTGCAGGATGAACGGTATACCCTACCGATTTCTACCGAAGCGTCCTTAAGTCAAGAATATGTAGCACCGAATGAAGTTACGCGTCCAGGGTCGAAAATACCGTTGCCAGCATTAAAATACGGCGCGACGCGTGGAAAACCCAACGTCGATTATCCGGCATATGCGACTATTCCGGAAACCAAATTCAGTTGCAAGGATCAAAGATACAAAGGATTTTTCGGTGACCCAGCGACCGGATGCCAAGTGAGTTATATTATAATTTAATAAAAACACATCAAAAAAAATTTACTAAATTTTAATAAGTGTTCAAATAGTACTAACTAAACATTTACTTACAGTAAATAAATATTTATACAATAAAAAATGGACACTTGAATCAAATTAATTGTTTTTGTATCAAATAAATATTGTATATGTTTATATTTGGTAAACATTTATTCTTAAACGAATCTGTACACTAAAAAAATGTACTAAATTTTTAAATAAATATTTGTTTAATAGTATTAATTAAATTTACTAATTTACTAAATATAAACATATATTTATTCAATACAAAAACTATCAATTTGATTGAAGTCATTTTTTTTATTGAGTATAACAAATAATTATTTATTGTAAGTAAATGTTTAGTTAGTACTATTTACATGAATATTTCTTAATTTTTTCAGTATAGAATATTCTGCGCGCGCGCCTAATATTTACATTTTTCACATTAATCTTAATCTCTCTTATCTGCTACAATCTCTTTTGAATTGAAAGTCCGTGTAATTTTATATTGCTGAAGATAGTTTCTAGAATTGTTTCACAACGATAATATTGTCCTCAGGTATGGCATTACTGCGATCTCAATGGTGGCAAGTCGTCATTTTTATGTCCAAACGGCACGATATTCAGCCAGGTAGCACTGACGTGTGATTGGTGGTTCAACGTGAAATGTGAAACGACTACTCAACTATACGTGCTAAATGAACGACTGTACAAATACATCCTGCCAATTATGCCTAAATTCCCAGAAGATTTCACTGGCCCAGAAGTAGATCGATATTTGGAACTCAAGTTCAAAGAAATGGAGGCAAAAATGAAGGAAAAAAAGTTACAGGAAAAGAAGAAACAGCAGGAAGAGAAAAGCAAGCACAAGGGCAAATCACAAACGGCGGACGACGAAGAATAGATGCGTAATTAAAGCGTTATGTGCTAAATTATAATAATTTAGTCTTAACGTATATTACTTAACTCGTTGCCATTATAACGGAAATATGTCGTGGATTGTAAGGCCACAACTCTGTAATAACGAGTCTTACAATCCCGGAAAAGTGCAATACGTATATGATAGTTACATGTGATTTAAGCATAGAGTGAATCACATCGCGCGTAAAATAAGTTAGATTATCTTACGGTCTCTTTACGGGTATGAAATGGCTGATGATATTAAGTATTTCTTATATTCTCTCTAGTCATATATGCGTGTACTATTACGTACTATTTATCATGAAAAATGTCCACCTATCTTATGGAACTCTAAATGGTTCGATTCAATTATAAATTTCAATCATAATAATCATAACTTTCGAAATAGATAAATAAGACAATTATATTTTTCTCAACAACGTAAATGATGCTACTAATAAACCTAACTGACTTTCTTTAAGATATCAATTATAAGTAAAAAAATTGAAGATTGGAAAGTTATTTTTTAATTAAAAATTTAATGAAGTTATTTACGATTCGATATTATAAAAATTTAATATAAAATTTAATACAAATCTCCCTCCGCATCCCCTTCCCATAACTGTGCTAAATCACATAAAATTTTACTCAAGTAAACAACGTACATAGTAACACTTATAGAAGTATTATTGCGCGTTGAGAATATAATTAATATTTTCATTGCGAATATCACATTCATAGGGAAAAATCCGTTAGGTTTCGCCATTTATCTATAATTATTCTACTCCAATATAAAATATGATATCCCAATTTATATATGATCCTTTATATTTAAAGTGTGTACTTGTATCATGTATTTGCGAGAATATGACTAGAATATTTTATTTATAATTTATATCAGAAACTGTTTAAAAAAACCACGTTAAAATAGTAAGCGATATGTTCGAATTGTATATCGCTAAATGACCATATGTTAATCTTTCTACACGTACCTAATACTTTGTTAAAAGTTTTAATAAATAAATTTATTTATTTATCACTGCCTAGCATATGCATCTCGTAGTAACTGAACAAGTTACTCGTCAAGAAAAAAATTTAATAAAAATGAGTACTCACCTCTTTCGTCTGATGGACTCGCTGCAGCGTTTCCCCGATGTGCTCGTAAATCTGGGTGAATTTTGGTATTAAAGTTTGGTTCTGTCAATAAAACAAATCGTTTAAGTTCCTCCTAACTATACATACAATAATAAATTTCTTATAATCTGAGCAACGCTACTAACCTTTTCTGCTAAGGGTACATAATTGTGCAGTTTGTGCGAACACAAAGTACAATTTGAACAACAAGCCACATTACAGTCATTACAAAAATAGCTTAGCGTTTCAGAGCATGTTGGTGAACAACTATTCAACATAGCAGCAGGACTGTTGGAGTTTCCATCACATATTGGGATTTGTGTATGATTCTGTAATGCTCTTCCATGAATCTAAAATTAAATCAGAACCAAAGTCGTAAGATATAAAAAAAATCTATTTGATTGTAAATATCATGCATATAGGTGTGCCAATTTACTTTTGAATAGCAGGAGTAACAATAGAGAGCCATACATTGTGGACACTTTACATTAGCTTGATTTCCACATTCATGGCAGTTTCCTATAATCAAAAACGCACATTAAATTATATTATTCTTCAGAAAAGATAACTTAAAGTATGCTAGATTCTCTAACCTTTCTTTGCTATTTGACGTAATTGTGAAGATAATTTATGACAGAATAGAAATTCTTCATCATTTTCCAATGGACGATGATAGGACGAAATAATTAGTCCTAGTGCATATAAATTCAATGGATGCAAAGACTTACGATTTTCAATAATTTTATCACATTTAGGACACTGTTTAAGATTCACACACTTAACGTTGATACACTTATTACATATTGGATGTCCACAATCCAACAACAGAGGTATGAGAGTTCCTTTCGATATGGATCCATTGAGATTCAAATTTGATAGATCTGTAACAATTTTGACACAAAGATCTTTCTATTTTGATCTAATAAACTGTTTATCAATTTAATAAACCAATAATATATAAGCTATATATTCCTCTGCTATTTAATAAGGTAACAAGGTAGGCAAAACAAATCATTTTTATTAGATTATATAACACAGAATAGAATTGTCTGCTATCAAAGTATTTTGATAGCAGACAATTCTTATAATATTACTTATAATATTTAACAATCAAGCTTCAATAAACAAAATAATGACATGTAATATATGTCACTATTTTGTTTATTGAAGCTTGATCGTTAAATCCTATAAGTATAAAAGTACTTTAATAGCAAATTATATATATATATATATATATATATTCTTACATTATTTTTTTATAATAAATATATAATAATATAATATGCTTGAAAAAAGTTCAGTTATTAAAAAGAACAAGCCTTATGCATTTTGATAAAGGTTTGTTTTATTTGAACTTTTTGCACATCCTTCCTCCTTGTCACTTAAAAAAAAAAAAAAAAGAAAAATTAACTGTGTAAGAAGTTCAGCTAAACAGTACAGGTCTCCAAATACAAATTAGATATAAACCTTTAACGCATCTGTTCCTAATATATAAATTTCAGATATTTTATAATAAATACTCAATTATACCGTGAAAAATATACGTACAATTGTTTTGTATATTGTAAACTACAAAGTAAATACAGAGGAAAAAAGTTCACGAGTGTGCCATTACAGGATCACGTACACATGGAATTCTAACCTCTAACATTTCTCGTTTACGCTGCATCACAGAAAAGGAATATTTATAGGATTTCGGCGAGTACGTCGTGTCCACCGACATCGTGTGCGACGTATACATCAACGACAGGACATCTCAGACAAATCGTAGAAACGCAATTACGACTTACCGGCGATTCGTTACGTCGCCGGTATGCGGAATCGATAAAGCTCTACGCGAGGACGAACAAGGACACGACACGATGTAAGAGGTTAACTTGACGCAGAAATTACCTGGCACGTAAAATTTGCTCTTGCAAAGGACGCAAATCACATTCCTTAGCTTCGTGCTGGGGACGCTATAATACGATGGCGATAGCCTATGTAACGGCTTCGTGCGTGATCCGTCGGTGATGCACGGGTACATCTTGCGTAAATAAGCGATGCAATCTCGCGATTGTATGCGCGACGACGACCCCAACGAAATCGGCGTGTCGATACAGACGGTCGACCACGAGACGCCGATTCACATAAATCCCGTTTAAAACTGTAGACACACCGCCAATCCACTCCGTAGTCCGTGATTACCCGTGAACACTTACAAACTTGTCCCGATTTGCCCACGCGCACTGACCGCAGTGTGAACTCATCCTTTATCACTCCCTCTTATTTAGGCGATTGTGATTGCTCAAATTTCACCAGGGTCGTCGAATCGAATGGTGAAAGAAAGTACGAATGATAGGCCAGACCCATTGCGGTCGATAAATAATAAACTAATCGAATCGCGATCCTTATTCATATGCTATCGATAGAGCGATATACTGCACAAAATTTTCTGCACGAAAGTTTGAGGGTGTCTTCCGAGAGTGATATTAGAGTGATATTTTATTTGTGCGTTTTTATCACATACAACAAATTTTTCAAGCCTGTTGATTGACTATGGGACAAAGAAATCTGAGCATCTCTCTGTTCTGTATACAGGGCGCTTGGAAAGTAATGATAAATCTTTCGCATAAGGGCAGAATGGATTAAACTGAGAAGGAAAATCCTCTCATTTTACGATTACGAGTAATAGTTAATAAGATATTAATTGCTAAAAATTGTCGAAAGTTGGTCTTCAATAATTTTTTACTTAAATACTATCAACTTTACAGAAAAACTGCAAGAGATAAAAACTGTTTATTTTCTTCTCGTAGAACTCTAATAGCGTTTTCGGCCCGATCGGGTTTGCACCAACCTGGGTTGGATTAATCTTTCCTATTGGTTGACGTCACCCGCTCTACCAATAGGAGAGCACAAAACGCCATTAATCCAACCCAAGTTGGTGCAAACCTGGCCGGGCCGAAAACGCTATAAGAATGTTTACAGAATTTTTTATTAACTTTTTAGAACTGCTTTTCTTATTTTTACCAACATGAAAAAGTACGGTATTAAAAAATTCTGAAAAAATTCTTAGAGCTTTATGAGAAGAAAATAAACAATTTTTGTCTCTTACAGTTTTTCTGTAAAATTGATAGTATTTGAGTAAAAAATTATTGAATACCAATTTTGAGCAACTTTTAGCAATTAATATCTTATTAACTATTACTAAAAGCGTAAGATGGTAAAGGGGACCTATTTTCTTTTCAGTTTAGTTCATTCTGTCCTATGCGAAAGATTTATCATTACTTTCCAAACATCCTGTATATTTTTCGTACGACAAAACACACACAATAAAGGAGTAGATTTTGTGTCTTGAACACGAGGTGAAAATTACAAAAGTGAGCAAACTTACTAGACGTCGACCAATAAAATTGTAAATATTCTAGAAAAAAAACTTTCTTTTGTAATTTCGAATCCTGCATTGCTTGCACTTTTTACATTCAGAATCTTTTCTTTCTCTCTTTTCAATGTTCAAATATAAGGTCTGTTCGCGTTGCTTGCACTTTTTGCTCTCAGTATCTTTGCTTTCTCTCTTTTTAATGCAAAGCACGTGAATGGACCTACTTATTTATCTCGTTTTTGTAAATTTTAAGCAATACGAACAGACTTACATATTTACATACAGTCGGCTTCATTGAATTTGCATCATTTTATCGATTACTCTTCAAATTTAATCAAGAAAATTGAGATTTAATATGTGAATTTCTAATATCTCCCCGGGAAAAAATGTTTCATATATAATTATACGTAAAATATGTTCATTTATATAACATTTTTTCCCAGGTCTCTCTTTCTCTCTCCTCACAAGAATTTAAATCAACTGCAAGATCTTCAAATTGACCGTTGTTTGTTTTTTAATTGGTATATATGTTTTATCATTTAACATTTCGCTAATTTTTTATATAACGAAGCCATTTTATTTAATTATTTAATACATCAATCGATAGAAAAAAATATTTATTTACCTGTTCTAGTACGATTAATGTCACAATAAAGGATTTCGATTTATTGTAAAAATTACGGATGTCTGATCGTTAAAATCGAGAATTGGCTCCATCGCATTCGATATTAGGCTGTAAAACATAAGAAAGTATCAAGTAGTGAAATTACTTAATTAACCAATTATGTCGCACATTCCCAAATTTGAATTAGGTGTTAAGTATTGTCAACTGTGATTGGTCGATTTGTATATTTTCAATAGACGATCATACCATGCACATAATCGATGAATAAGTAAATATCAGTAAATATCTAATGGAGAAGATATATTCGATATAATACTTTATATTCATTAATTAATTTAAAGTTTTTTTCCAAATTATCGAAATACAATTAAAATAATAATCGCTAACTTAAAAAGAAAAAAGCTATTTATTTAAGGATGTTCGTTACTCTATCATGGAACGACGCAAAGTTCGCGCTAAAGTGACGATTCCGGATTCGGCAAGCGAGCAAAGCGAAGTCAGGCGACTGCTGCTGCCTAGCGAGCGATCTACGCGGCTCACCTGCGAGCCGAGCGAACGTCGCGCGATCGGAAACGATCGGGGCGAGTTCCGATTCACGGTGACAGATGCCGCTGCCAATCCAATCGGCATGGCGACTCACGGCGACTTTGTCAAATACGCAAGAGGTAACTAGGTAATAAAGATATTAGGGAGTTTGCAGTACCGGTTATCCAGAATACGGTGAACGCTAAGTCACGTTATCTTTTTCTTAACAACTAATTAAAAAATGGATAACGTGACTTTAACGTTCACCGTATCTGAGCCACGTTATTGCAAAAACTCCCTAATAATGCGAGCGCGACGGCTATGTCGGCTGGTATCCGCCTAGGCTAGGCGCGGCTCACCTGATCGCCGGTCCGTCGATCCGTTATTATCCCACCCAACTCACCGAGCGATCGCTTCAGCGAACAGCAGACTCGCGAAGCTGTGCCACGTGGGATCCTTCTCTTTCTTTCCGCGATTTCCGTCCGTTTCGTCCGTCCGCTCGTCCTTCTCAACTCTTCGCCACGCAACGTTGCGCTTTTGCCGCGTGTCGATCAGAATTATCGCCGACATTCGGAATAGGAATGCATGACCGAGACGATTCGCACCCTGAAAACCACGTGATGCACCAATTCTCGCGTTATTAATAATATCAGCAGTAAGCAAGGAACATATCGAATGCTCGATTCCTGCTACCGCTTGCCGTCTGTGCTTCTCGCCGTGCCGGCGTTGATCGATCGGCCCGTTCCGCGCCAACTTCAGGTAGTTTAGTCGCCTTCGTCGCCTCATAAAGCGCTTTCCGCTTTCCGAAGAAACTTTTACGCTTATTCTACAACATTATTTACGGGTTTGGAAGATGTTTATTAACATCAACATAATATCTATTAAATTGCTTGTTAATTTAATTTATGATGTACTCTCTCTCTCTCTATTTTAGCTTAGGTTTAGAAATATTTCAAGACTGACAAATAATTGGCGCACAGTTTGCTTGAACAGGAAATTGTATAAATTCACGAGAAATATTATTAAGCAAGAAGCTTGGGTAATACTTATTGGTTTATATACGTTATACGATTTTCTAAATATATCTAATATTCTACAACTGTTTATATAATATCAACATGTATTACTGGAGAATCGCCTTGACCGAATATGGCGTTTATTCATATATATTCTATAATAGCCATTAAGCCGTAAAGCTTAACCAATCGTAGTCGATTATTTTTTTCATATTCGACTATGATTAATTAATTTTACAGCTTACGGCTATCATAGAGTAAACTTTATAGAGCCATGATACACCAAAAACTTAAATAGTACAACATAAACAGCGAGGCCAACGACAGCAAAGATTATATAAGGCCATGACATACTCTCTAAATTCTTTGGAGAAATCTCACTTTAAACAATACAAATTTAGCGTTTTGAAAAAAGTGGCTCAATTTTCAATCTTCAAGAGTGAGGTTTCATTTTTCAGAGTGAGATTCACTCTTAAAAGTTTTAGAAAGTAAACAGTAACAAATCCAATATGTTGATTTCCTTATTGTTTACGTCTTAAGGCGACTTTACACAATCAATAATACTGTCAGTATTAAGAAATACTGATAATATTATTAATCGTGTATGATTAATATTGATGGATTGACATAGAATACTACTGACGGTGATCTGGATTTTGAATTGTCGAACATCAGTATCGCTTTATTGGGATTCATGTTAGGGGCTCCGCACACAATAAAAGGAACAGGGAATAAGAATTTCAACCTATCAGAAATCATGTATTGTGGAATACACACTGCGTATTCCACAATACATAATTTCTGATAGGTTGAAATTCTTATTCTCTGTTCTCTGTTCCCTGTTCCTTTTATTGTGCGGAGCCCCTTACAGTATATCACAGTGCAATAAATATTGTACGTAAAACCATGATGTAAGAATATAAGGTGTACCACTGCGTATAATGGCGATAGCAATACTGGAAACAACCAATCAAATTTTGGCCTCTATGCACTTCCCTGCGTATAGTAGCACTAGTATATTGGAATAGCCAATCAAATTTTGGCCACAATTCACTGTCATACTGCGCCAAGAATGGGAATGGTACATCTTGTCTTCTTACATCATGCGTAAAACTAAAGTGAAATAATTGGATGCATTCAGGATGACAATCGCTCACTGAGCGCTCAGTGAGCTCTTTCATCTGATTGGTCTATATTTTAGGATCTACTGGAATATACCAGATGAAAGAACTTAGTGAGCGGTTGTGATTCTGAATGCACCTATTGTCAATAATACTGATCGTGTAAGGTTGTAAAAATACTAAAAATATTAATGCGTACTATCAGTATTGCTGATTTGATATTACTGATTAATATTATTGACAGTGTAGGGTCATCTTTTCTGCTTAAATATGTATTAGACGTTCCTGCAAAGAAAATAAAAATTGGAGGTATGTTTAATATTTATACTCGAAATAAACAATATACATATGAGAATATACATGTGTGAATAAGATTATATTTTTGTATAATGACACATTTTTGTAATTTATTTATTTTATTTATTATTTTTGTTAAAAATTAAAATTTGAAAAATGATAACAAAATTTACATTTGTTTTCTATATAAATACTTTAAATATCTAAAATAATTTATGCAATTTTATTGCGACTCTTCATTGATTAGTTACAAAGATATGGAACAAATAAATATTTTGTTTATTCACCGGACAACTAGTTCATGCACCGCAATGTAACTTTACGTAAATAATCTTGAATACATAATATACTTACATTTAAAAATTAAGATTTTTATCATTTATTTTATAATACATTTCCATATATTTTTATTACAGCGCAAATTTAAAAAATAGTATTATTTATTAAAATAACTTATGATCCAGATAGTAAACCGTAATCAAATTTGTCATATTATTTTTAAACGTCATTTAGAATAATCTGTAATTTTGTTATCATATTGAAAATATGTATAAAACATCCTTACGTTTTTCTGAATGCTATGGTCCCTAGATTGAATTTTCAGCCAATGAATTCGCTACCATTAACAAATAAATTGCTTCCGGGTAAGATTTGTCTTCAAGAGAGGATATAAAGAATAATTATCGTCTTTCAGAAGATTCCTGTCGAATCGTTAATCATTAGACACGTTCTTCGGAACGGATCATAAGAACGCTTCCCGTATACATGGAAAGAAGATACGTACACAACTTTGTCTCGTTACGTAAAGGTCCGCTTCGATAGTCGCATAGCTACGAGTTTACAAATAGCGGAAAACGCAGATTTAACCAGCACGTCGTGTCCTTTGGGCGCCACTCCGCCGTGATCTCCTTACGTAATCGGCGCGGAAGAGTGAGACGGCAAATTGATCGTAATCACAAACGAGCGAGCGAGAAAGCGAGCAATCCCGTCTCAAGCCGCTGTCATCGTCGTCGCCGCTATGTGTTGCTTGAAACAACAGTCGCGCGGCCTCTCTGGACTAGGCGAGCGAGTGAAGGAGCGGAGGCAAGGTCTAGGCTGGCCGGCATTCAAGGTCGCGTGCAGAGCGCAAAGCCCGGATCTATCCCCGCCCCAGATTTCTAGCGCCCTTCGCTCCTCGCTGTCACGTCGTCCCGCTCGTTCTTTCTCTCCCTCTCCCTTTCTCTCTCCGAGAGCGGAGGAGAAGTCCTCTTCTCTCTCTCTCTCTTTCTCCCTTCCCCTCCCGCCCCCCCCC
>NW_017298164.1:516352-579877 GCF_001594075.2 Trachymyrmex cornetzi
CGCGCGCAACATCGATTTAGCTATAAAAATTCCCTGCGCTCGACTCTATCACTCCGGCTATTATTTCCTGCCCGGGACCGCCGGCGCGGCGTGAAAAGCGGTGCGCGACGCGCGGTGCCGTTCCGCTCCCGGAATTCTCCGCTCTGTTGTAAACGCGCGGCGAAGGAGGACCTCTCTCTCTTTCTCTCTCTCTCTCTCTCTCTCTCTCTCTCGACTCTCGGACTCCGGGAGACCGTATTCACGCTATCGTCACGCGAGGAACGAGGAAGTGCGCGCCGGAGCTCGCGCACGTCATATGCGCCTTTTCCGCACGTGTATTGTACGTGTCATGCACGGGAGCGTGTATACAATATATGTATACATGCGAGCTGGACTGGAGGAGATGAGCTAGAAAGAGATTGAGCGCGTGCTTCGATATGGAAACGAACGGAAGCGAGACAAGTAAGATTCTAACTACGTCGAGAATCGAATCTCGCACTCGCTTCGCAGCTCGCTCGCTCGCCAGCCGCGAGGATGAAAGGGCGTAACAGCGATTAGGTCCCGTTATGTACCACTACATCGACGAAACATTAGCGGGATTAGGCTTGTTCTACTCTCTATCTCTGCTGCACATGCCATTCGATATCATGCGCAATGCAGTTTTCGAAATTTATTTCTCGATTGATTATGTATGGAGATGGAAGTAAGAAAGGAAAGATTTGGAACGTACAAGCGCGAGAAAAATTATTTTCTTCGGAAAATATAAAATTGTTTTATGGTAATATCCAAATACATCGCGACATTTCTTATAAATATTCGGTTTAATTATTTGATATGAATTCTAGATTTATAATCCATAATATATAAATCGTGTGTTAATTTTAATTAATATATAATATGTTGAGAAAATTCATTATATTATCGTCAATTAATTACAGTGTATCGGATTTTTAACATCTTCAGTTTTATTTCCTTATAATAATCCAATTACGTCACGGTATGTTTATAAATATTTGGTTCAATTATTTTACATGAATTCTATTTATAATTTAGAAATTGTTAATTTTAATCAATATATTGTTAAAAAATTTTTCATACTATTGCCAATCAATTGTATAAAGCGTGTGTCGGATTTAAAAAAATTTCCAATTATTTAAATACAATTTATGACAGCAAATAAACAACGTATTTTAGCGTGTATGACAATCAAATCAAAGTAAATAAAAATGAAATTTAATCCCTGATCATATTTCTCATAAAGTACTGTTTTTATAATATAGTAGTCGAAAAATATGACAGTAGCGGACGTGTAATATAAATAGCAGAAGTATTAATGTTCAGACTATCTTTGGATCCAACAGGATATTGATGAATTTCATCGTCACATCTATGCTATGTAGGTCAAGCACGTGTCGCACCTTTTCTGCGCAAAGAATTGTACAGTTAATTTAAAGCCCGAATCTCTCTCTCTCTCTCTCTCTCTTCCCCCCTTCCCCCAACCCTTCTGTTCTGATCCAGCTACATAGGATCCGACAAAATCTAAGAGAGCTCACGTCTTTTTCGCCGTGAACCCGGAAACGCTTTGCCTACGTGAAGAAACGGTGCTGGAAACCTACCGAGCGGTATATAACTACGGTAGCCTGGCTGGGTTCTAAATTCAATTCCGTTGACCTAGATTAGGTGCTACGTGACACGATGGAAGTTCGCACAGTTGATTCTCTCTCTCTCTCTCTCTCTCTCTCTTCCCTGTTCTCTGTTCCTCTTTCTCCCTCTCTTTCTATCCTTCTCCCGTTTTCACCAGGCTTTCTCCCGCACGCTCTCTCTTGGTAAATTCGTTTGGTCGTAACTCGAGAGGCAATTAAAAACGCAAGAGAAGATTATTCTTTAATATCAACTGTGGTATCTGTCGCGTTTTGGTAATGTATTATGATTATTTCACAAAATCTTATCCAAGGACTGGAGACAGTCAAAATGACGTCAATATGACATCATACTGACCGATTATTAATTGAATTATTTATGTCACGATTTTTTGTCACGATTCAGTCAATACGATATTATTTTGACCTTCTCGTTGTCCTTGGGTAGAAAATAGGAATAAAGAGAAAGAAAAGGAGAAGAAAATAAAGAAAAAATGAGAGAGGAAATTTCAAGATTTAAAACCTTTTCAAATATGCAAAGACCTGAATCGCTCTAAACAGCGCTTTCCCATCCGAGAATCGCCCATCTCTTTTTGTAATATTTAAACAATCGAGAGGGATTCCTTCTTCTGGAAGCATGATTGTCGTCACCGTCAAGAGTATCGTGGGACATGGAAAAGATCGGCGGTGAAGGGATACGTGGGATTAGCGGAAGATCGATGAATAATTTTGGAGTAGTGGACGGACGAAAAGCCATCGATTGAAATTTTCATCAACTTTTCGCGTTCGCGCGATTATTTATTCACGGAATAATGAATCGGCGAGCGAGCTGAGCTACGAGTGGCCCGGGAGATAAAAGGCGATGTCTAGAGTCGTTCGAGACATTATGGGCCGTTTATACACCTTCGCTGTGAAACTTTAAAACGCATTTAAACCTCGGCACGCTCGGACAGGAATCGAAAGCCGAGAGGAATGATGGAGCGAGAGAGAAAGAGAAGAGCAATCTGTGTGCCGTGCCGGCCGCGCGTCCTTTCTGATGACGCGCGCGCTTTCGCCTTTATTTTTCATGCAAAAACGCCGCGAAACGCAGTCAATAATTAAAAGGAGGAAAAAAGAGAATCCTACGAGAGATCAGGGTGCGGTTGACATTAATTCATATCGTACGCTTTCCGCAGTGCAATATTTACTACGCTTGAATATTACCTGTTCCAATAGGAACGTTTGAAATTCGTGCGGTAAAACGCGAGCTTGTAGAAAGGGCGTCGCATTTTATAATATAAGCGAACGGCGGAATCGCTCGGGCTTCATGTTATATACGGGATTCGTTTTTGGCGAATGGTCTTGAGACTACTCCTTCGAGGCGAATGAGCGAGAAAGGAACGGCGACGACGACGCGACGGCCGCGAGATCCTGCCGACGCCGACGAACGGTTTTGCGCAATCCCTGGCCTTCCCGTCCTCCTTTTCAGCAAATAGCTACTCGGCAAGAAATCTCAAACTCCGGATGTTGCGAACGTTACGGCGATGTGAATATTATATATATATCTATGTTCACTACCGAGATTGCGTAATTCTTTTATTGACGATAGATCAAAGCCAGAAAGTTTTGTGTCTGATTCTCTTGCCAAAAGATCAAGAAAGTGAAATATATTATTTCTTTATGGAAACTAAAAGAATCTTAAAAATTGTCGGATTTTGCGTATCATTTCAGTTTTTAATTTCTGCACTGTGAATGAAAATGATTGCAGTAACTATATTTACGGGCAAAATTGAGTAATTATTTTATCGATAATGTCAGATTATATATATAAAGCTATAGAGATTTATGTCTGATTTTCGTGCCAAAAGGTCATCGGGAATTAAAAGTGAAATATATTATTTCTCATGGAATCTAAAAGATTTTGTGTTTCATTCCAGTTTTTAATTTTTGCGTTGAAAGAAAATGACTGCAATTACTACAATTTAATTATATTCACTGGCAAAATTGAGTAATAATTCTTTTATCGATAACTGATTAAAGCTAGAGTTTTGTGTCCGAGTCTCATAAAAGGTCATCAGAAAATGAAAATGAAATATAATATTTTTCATGAAATCTCGTAAATCTAAAATAATCTCAAAAATTTTTAGACTTTATGCATTATTCCAGTTTTTAATCTCTGCATTGAGAGAGAATGATTGCAATCGCCATAATTTATAGTCATTTTCGACAATTATATATCTTTTAGTAAAACTACAAATATCGTATAATTATTATTATTATTATTACTAACATCATAGCAGTAATAACTATAAAAACGAAGCTTTTTATCATAATTATTTTACCACGCGATTATAATCACAAATACCAAACGCTTTTCTCTCAATGCAGCATTTCGAAATTATTTCGTATAAAAACGTACAAGTATCATTTATCTCTCAACAGATAAAAATGTATGTTGTATAAATCTTCAAAGTAGCCTCGCATAAGTTCCTAAAACTCTGAAAATCCGCAACCGACCTGCGCTCTTAAAGGCCAACGATATCGGTCAAGCCGAGCTCTCTGCTCGTGCAAGCGACAAGTACTCATCGATGTAGAGGTCACACACGTGCCAACGCACACGCACAACGATCTGTACACGGTAACCTTCCTCACTATATCTCATCTCTCGGCTCGCTCGACTCGCTATAACCATTCGAGCCAAGCCACGAGCGTTTCCGGGGTAGGCGGCGAGCGTCGCGCATCGCGTCGGTCGGGAAACCGGCTGAAAATAAGGGGCTGACGGGGGTGGCTGGGGGAGGGGGTGTAGGTGGTGTGGTGTGGTGTACACGTGTCGCGACGAAGCGGTTCGAGAGCGAGATAGACGCCGCGCCGGGTGCGTTGGATTCATCCCTTTCGCGCGCGCGAGGTGAGCCGGAGGTGAGCCCGAGGGTTGAGCCTCCCGCTCAACCCTCGTGGGCGCGCGGCGCGGGTGGTCAGGTCAGGGATGGAGCTACAAGTGGTGATAAACGAGGCCGAATCCTCGTTATTACCCATTGGGGAAGAGACTCCGGGAATTCCTGCGGAATTCTGAACGCGCCGATTACTTGCCACGCCGTTTTTCCGCCCCGGCGATCCCAATCGAACTTGTTGTGTTCTCTCGTATACACACGGTCGCGTTGTGTATTTTCGCCATTCACTGCTACATTCCTAGTTAATTCTGTCGGAGCCTAACAAACAACGATCGTGTACATATTTTCCCTACATTAGTGCGTACACAAATCGAGGGGTTGTAAAAGCGAAACTCGCATTCTGGTATCAGAGTGGAGGGCAGTCTTTGTCAGATCGTTAGATATACACGGAAAGAACGAATTTTGCTAGAATATTTAGCTAACAACAAATACACAGCATAAATACAGAAAATTTAAGCTAAATATAATAAAAACGTACAAGATTGGACAACGAGCCAGATGTAAATACAAACTATTTAATAATATTAGATTACACACAAACGTTTCAACTCCGATCGAGTCATTTTTTCAAAATAATAGAAAACAAATTTAAAATTATAAAATAATAATCGACGGAATATATTCTTCACAAATAATGTCTGAATATATAATCATAAAGAATAATAATAACTAGTAAAGAAATTTTTCCTCCACTCATAAGTGATATCAAAAATTGCATAACCAAATCAGTCCAGATGTAAGTTCATCTTTGTAAAAATTATCATGTCTTGTTATATAAAATAGTAAGTCCAATTGTAAAAGAAAAGTTTTTTGTTAAAAAAAAATCCGCTAGTTCACATCGTTGTTAAAAGATTGGAGCAATAATGCAGATAACGCTATGAGAGACTCTGACGATATCCAGCAGTGTAATCCATTTCTTTTATTTTTACTAAATATAATAGCTAAATTTAGCTAAATATAAAAAATATAAACAGAAATTAATAAAGGAGCATATAGCCAATACGCCAGTTGTTTGTTGCGATATATTAAAATATATATTTAAATTTATCTTTACAAATTGAAAATCATAAACGTTTCGGCCGATAATTCGCAACAAACAACTGGCGTATTGGCTATATGTTCCTTTATTAACTTCTGTTTATAAGTTTTTAGCGCCATTATTAATCTCTACTTTATAAAAAATATAGTTAAATACCGAGAATAACTTTGTTGAACCATCAAAATAATTAGTTAAGAATCTCAAACATGATAATGCAATGTTGTTAGAAATTTTGATATTTTAGCAATTAGTTTGAGAGTCTTACATATTTATTTTTTATGATTCGATAAAACTATTTAGATCTGTATTTGATTAAATTTGGATATGTTTCAGGAAAATTGTTCTTTCCATGGCATAGCAGACTTGTTCAATATAAATATGCATTGTTACGCTTAAGATAAGACAAACGTATATTTAAATTGTTAAAAAAAGGAAAAACATGAATTGTGTACAAAATGTAATTAAAATAAGTAGAACTAGACGGTTTTCTTCTTTCTATATATTCTGAAAGTTTTCTTAAAAGTGAAGTAGTATACTTTCTCATTTTATTTGAATCGTTAAAGAGATTCAGGAAATTCTAACAATTGTCACGGTATACTTTTGATATTCCAGAAAATCCAGTCTTCGACGTTCCAAAATATCCGCGATTTACTTCCCTATTCGTTTAACGCGAGCTACGGACTTTTTCAACGGCGACCTTTTTTCTGTAAGTAACGAAGACGACTGAATGCCAAGTAGAATTAAGTGATGATTATTAGTACCAAACTTTTCTTCATGAATAACGAATGGTATGAATAATTGATAAATCACGTGGTGGGCGGCATGATGAATGGAGTGTATAAAAGTCAAACGAAGTAAAAGATCCTTATCGTTTGGCTCTTTTTCTTTCCTCATTCAAAGTTTTTATAAACATTTTGTTATCGTCGATATAGAAATGTATAAACACGATGATAAAGATGTCCTTGAACATTTGAAAAATTTCTGTATAGACGAACGTTCTCGCGCAAAACGCACGAAGGTTTATTTCCTTTAATTTTACATTGAGCTAGGGAAAAAATCCCTTTACAAGTTGATAAAAAGACCTTTCTCCACTAATATATCTTTGTTAAAAATGAAATATCTTTGTCAAAATTTAAATTTAAAAAAAGGAATGTACCTCCGAAAAGGTGAACCCTCCGATTTTCTTCTCGATTGGTATACTACTGTATTTTGATGCTCTAATTACGAATATGATCGTGAAAATTACCGAAGAGGTCATTTTCAAGGTCAATAATTAAAAAACGATTTTTTTCACATTTTTTCACGTTTTTTGCGTAGAAAATTGTGCACCCCTTCGCAGGGGGGGAGAGGGGGGGGGTGAGAGTCGCTTCGCGTGGAAAGTCAATTATGAAAGTCGTGCGCCCCTTAAGCAGGGGGATGGAGGGAGGTGAGATAGATTAGATTAGATTTATTTACTTCAGCATTTTACAAATAGTCAAGAAGGGACTTGGTTTACAATCAAAACTTATCCACACTCATTCTTCCATACTGATAGACCCTGCCTTTGATCACGTCACAGCCTTATTGCCCTTATATAATATAAATTAAATAAATAAATAAAATACCTCATACTCGTTAAAAAAAAAACTATTATATACATTAGTCACGCCTTTTCCCTAATTCTATGCATAAACTAACTAAAAAACTAATATCATCAAATATCACAGTACTGTATAAATCTTATTAGTCTGTTCTGAGCCATATATACAAGTCTCTTTCTACCTTTTCTGCTTTATTTTCTACGCGCTACTAAATCAATCACTATTCTTTTACTCCCTATCTTCTGGAGGGAGGTGAGATATTTAACCATAAAAATGACCTTGTCGGCAATTTCCATGATCATATTTGTAATCAGCATACAAAAATACAGTAGTATAGATAAAAATCGGTTTTTAAATATTTGACCTTAAAAATGATCTTGTCGGTAATTTTCATGATCATATTCGTAATTAGAGTATCAAAATACAATAGTATACCAATCGAGAAAAAAATCGCGGGTTCATCTTTTCGGAAGTACACCCAAAAAAAGGGTTTTAAAGCTTGAAATCTCTATTTTCGAATGGTTACTATATTTTTTGAATTATGTGAGTTTTGTAATTTTTATCATATAGAAAACTACGAGCTGAAAAAAATGAAAAATTTTCTTTTCACTTTGTTGGTCTTAGCGCGCCCCCGAAAAAAATTTGAACAAATTTTCGACTATCTATCGCGAAAGTTTGCTTTCCCTGTAAAATCGTTTTTTAAAAATGTTCCTACGATTTTTTGTTCTTGAGGTACTCGCGGATTAAGTAAAAAGGAACATTCTGACTTTGTTGCTTTAACTCCGTTAAAAATGATCGCATTGCAATTAAAAATACAGATTCTTAAAGCTGAAACATTGCTCTATCAAATGGTGTAACTGCCAATTTAAAAAAAATAGAATATATGGGTTACTAAAAAAGTCTCTTCACCAGCTTGTAAAAAAACTTCTTCTCTAACCTAATATAAAATCAAAAGCCAGTGAACCCTGCGGAGTAACCGTCTACATACACGATAGCCGACTGTAAAAGGGTTAAACCTGCTGGAATATTTTGCGCGATATTATCTTGACGGCCGGCGCTTGCATGCCAGCGAAAAGCGATGTTTCCAAGATATTATTTCTGCTTCCACCCTTCTCTTCCGTTATTCCTTTAAATGGCAGCCCTTTATAGTCGTAGTCTCGCATACGTTTATTTCTCTCGCCCACCGACCTGACGCTCGTTTAAATCTGCGAAATTATTTCGCATTACTTGCATATAATGCGCACGTAACATTATTTATCATCCGACTGGCAGCCAGGATAAGAAACGAACAAAAAGTTTATCATAATAAGTAATGATCTTTGTATTTTGATACAAACCCAAGCGGTATTTATGCAATTCTTGCGATAAGTTTCTATTTTTACATTTTTTTTCTTCATATGATAAGATTTTATTGACCTTTTTAGATTCAGCTGCATTGACTTTAAAAACAATCTTGCCTATGAATTAATTTCCATTAAATACTATAATAATACGCAACGGATTTTATCTTTTAATTATTGAAATTTTGAAACAAATATTCAATTAAAAAATTCGTTTTCTATTTTCGCGCATGCTTGATTTTTTAAATGTTTAGATTTGAATATCGGAAACTCTTGCTGTATTTTCACATACTGTCGTAAATCAAAGAATGTTTGAATCAATACCCTTCTGGAACGATTCGACATCTCAAACGATGGAAAGCGAGAAAGACGGCAGGAAAGTTTGGCTGGGAGGAAGTGAAACGGTAAACAAGCAAGAGCTAAACGGTTGGCGGTAAGGGTGGTATAAAGAGAGACGTGCAGCCATCATCGGTGTCATCGCCATTATCGACGGGCGCGACATATAATAGGTATCGTCGCGAAGATGTACGGATGTCGCGTTAAAGTGCGAAAATCGAAGAAAAGGAATCGCGAGGCCTCGAGCTTGGCATGGAAACGCGCATCGAAAGAAGAGATGATAGAGGATGAATGGCCAAGAAACATTGACAGACGAAGTCGACAGTATAGGACATTCAAGAAGAGAGAGGGGCAATAAGAACAGAGAAGAAGAAAGAGAGAGAGAGAGAGAGGGGGGGGGGAGGGTGGAAGCAAAGGAAAGAGATGAATATGAGAAAGAGAGGGAAGAGTAGTTGTGCAGCTATCGACTACGCTTACTTTGCTTTCGTCGTTTCGTCTCCTGTCATATCTCAGTCTTGGGGGTAGCTTCGTCAGGTCCTGGCAATCCAGAGAGCTGACATTCGTTATCCGGAACCGGGACGAATTTGTCTGTGAAGAGTCGGGAAGTCGCAATAAAATTGACGTCGGAAAAGAAAAGAGATGGAATCGTTAATTTCCTCTCTAACCTTCTTGCTTAGCTCTCCCCCTCTCTCTCTCTCCCCTTCCCCCACTTCCTTATTCTATAGAGGTGCATATTGCAAATGTACTCCCAAGCTCAAACATTTCTCGCATCACTTCTTTTCATTCTCATGCCGGAGACGACATTACAGTGATTACATGCTCCACTTTAAAAGCAGTGGTACAATGACTCGAAATTGAACATTGGAAAAGCACGGCGAGGATCTATAGAATGTATTGTTCAGGCGCATTACAATCTTTTAGTCCTACCTGGATAAGAATCGAGAAAGAATCAAGTTTATGTCAAATAACATATTTTTGTATAATATTTATTTAATTTACCTGTTTAATTCTTCTAAAATGAAAGTATTGAAACAGTGCTCTAGAAAGAGATATTAATGTACTATTACTTTTTTAATTTCTACATTCCATGAAAAGTGAAATTATGAAGTTTTCATAAATCGAGAAACTATATCGTCATATCTTTTGCTGATAGATACATAATTTAATTAATTAATTAATATATAATTTTCGTGACTTATTAAAATCCGGAACAATTTTAGATTTATTAAAATCACACTGTTTTATATTCCTCTCGGGAATATAAAATAATTTAGCGAAAAATACAATAATAAATCAATTTACATAATTAGCTTATCAAGATGAATTTCATTCTTTCAATGAAAATCAGATTCACATATCCAGAATAGCCCATTCATAAAGTGAGTCTGAAATACAGGGAGCAGAATATTCGTTGAGTGTTTGTTTTATAAAAAGTTCAATTTAAATTATAAAATGATCATGGTGGAATTCATTGACAACGAATCAACAGGCACGCGGCTTGTTTATGTGCTTATCGAGCGTCGACGCGTAAACAAGGTCACCGCCCTGCCATTTGCACGATGACACTCGAGAAGCAGCAAGGCGAGACGTTCCACGTTCCGTAACGTTATCATCCCTCAAATACGATTACTTCCTATGATTATTACGGTCAGCCCGTGAGAGTAATTAACACCTGCGAGAGATTAATACAAGCGATCTTGACGATCGTGTTGAGACAAATGTTTTACAAAAAACTCATTGAAATAATAATAGTGAATAGTGAATAGTGAATATGTACAATATTTTTTTAATAATCTGCCACGTCTTGATTTTTAATTTGATTTTAATTAACATCGTATCACATTATATTAGAATAAAGTCCTAATCAAGTGAAGGTAAGTAAATTATTATTTATATGCTCCTGCAGTAATTATTTTCCGAATTATTGTCATAAAAATTAATTTGTTTGAGATAAAATTAACTGTAAATATTATAAGTGGTAAAAATAAATATCCCCTGAATTTACAAAATTTTATCGAGAGAATTTAATATCATATATCGATACATGTGTTAAAAGTGATTACAGATTGGATTGCTCATAATTTATTATGCGATGTTGTTATCCAATTTTTTTATCACTTGTAACTCGTGCTATTTCGATATTTTCCTATCATTACTTTTGATCGAGTTAATTATATCTTTAAATACCCTATTAAAGCATGGTGGTACATCTTCTATATATTAAGAGTTGTATTCACATTTCATTTTTATCGATAAGTGCGCGCATTTATTTCTGAAATTCTATAATATATGTAACGTGAACTATAAATGTGAATACAGACTTAAATAATTTTCTTACCATTAAATAACGTAAAGTATTGATTTAAAAGTGCAATTTAGCAAAAATTTAAAAGAATAATATAATGATAAAAATCCTTGCCGCGCGTTCCCTTTCGTCGTTTAGATTATAAACGAACCGTTTCGTTTAACGAATTCAACGCGGAGCGGAAATGTTTATCTCACGAACGTTAATTATTACGTGCTATAAAGTTGCCGTATTTAAAATAAGGAAATTGGTTCCGACTATTTACGATGCCGTCATTGATGTTTACACCTCGTCTTTTGCGAAAACACCTCGGATCGTAGACCTAAATACTAGTTGCTAATTAACGAGCCACGATTCGTTGAACCGAAGGAAACCAGCGAGCGTCTGGTTATAATCATCGGAAAAAGACAGAAAATCGTTGCTCGAAATTTGGTGAAGAGTATAGATATATTTTGCGTACCGCAGTCAGTTGTAAAATATTGGTGCACTGAAAGAAAAGATTGCCTGCTGCAACAGATTAGATGGTAAAATATGGCATAGTATTTTTAATTGGTTGCAACAGCCAATTTTTGGTTGCTGCAGCCAATTGTTGTGTTAGCCTATCCGCGATGTCAGTATAGGATTTCGATTGGCTAACGCAATCAAAAATTAGTTGCTGCAGCCAATTAAAAATGCTATGCCATATTTAACCATCTAATTTGCTGCAGCACAACCAATCTTTTCTTTCAGTGTGGAAATTCAAACATTTCCTATTTACGGAATTGAACGGATCCTTCTGATCCTGCCTGATTTTCTCGAATTATTCTATTTATACGAACAGTCTTTCTTTGAATGTTTCGTGATTTTCTAGACCGCAGATAATCCACGCTCTAGCAGCCCCATCGTTATATTTACGGCATGCCACAAGGCTAATGTTTGTGTCCACGTGCCCAACGAATTGGGCAATCAGCGAATGTTTGCGAGCCCTTGCGAAATTCATTAGCGTGTGCCTTTCGTAGGGGATGAAAACGCTTTGGCATTCCGACGCGACGGCGACGCGATTTTCACCATGGTCGAGCAAGAACGAGCGAATGGTGGGCAGATGCACTAGTTTCAGAACGAGGTCTCTTAAGAACCTATCTCTCGCTCTCCTGGGGAGTAAATGACATACGAAACGAGGAGGAATTGGATCGTGTAATTCCGGCAGGAAACGAGAACGGAGATGGTCCGCTGCCGCGGTGGCTGTCGGCATCCCTTCTGCCACGCAGAGTATACAATCATTATGAACTTTGATGATTCGTGTAATTTGACTATTCGCGAAATCGCGAGGTATTCTGGTTGGTCCTCGGGTAAATGCGAGTGTTAAACTCGACGGTGCTATTAAACGGTATCGATCACGCGGGGCGCAACGTACCGTATTCGCGAAAAAGATTGGCCGGATCGACTCGAAACTGTGAACGCGTACATGCCGATTCTTTGATGCAGTGCTCGTTGCATTTTTCCCGAAATTGTTCCTGTTTCCCTTGACAAAGCGGCTGCAGTAGTTTACAACACGACCGTGCACCTGATTCCCTGAGCGTGCAACCGTTATATCGTATCGCCGTAGGGTTGATGCCGCAGACAGGGATGACGGGGGTGCGACGACAGTTTTATATAGAGACATCGAACAAATCACGGCTGCATAAATTCATCGTGGAATCGCAATTTTGTGTTGGCCGACCAGTTAGCAAACCGACGGGAACAAATCGATGCCCTCTGGGTCCAACAGCGGCAAATTAATATAGCTCCCGTCAGGCTCTGTCGATGATACGCAACAAATTGATGAAATGATTATTGCACAGGCCAATATTATTAGATACTCGAGAGAAACTCTTTCACGTGAAATTCTCGTACGGAATTATTTGCGAGAGGTATCAATATGTTATATCGCCATGAGACGAAATAGTATGTTTAATTTTATGGTTTATATATTATGTGTTAAATTTTATATAAGTTCGAAATGTAGACGAAGATATTTTATAGACGAAGACATTTTTATTTATATAGCTTCAGCTTACATGCCAAAAAGAAACTTAGTTTACAGTTTTACTTAATCATTTACATTCATCTATATCTTATAATTATTGGCTAACTAGAGAGAATCCACTCTCAATATATTACTTTGTATCATATATTATACATATACAGAGTATCCCAGAAATAGATGGCCAAACTTTGATATCATGTTCTACTGTTCCTAAGGGAGAAAAAATGTTATATAAACATTAAGCCTGAAAATTCTTTCTTTTTAAGATAAAAACAATTTGTCTGCGAGATAATATTTTAAAGATTTGTAACTTACTTTAAGAAGAAACTATAAATTCTTTATAAGGCATCGTCCTTGCCGAAGTTTCACGATGCAGACAGTGAGCTTCTCTGCAGTTTCCGTTAGTTCGTCCATACATCAAATGTCCATTGGAATAAATCATTTTGATAACACTATCTTAACTATGCAATGTTTAGAAATTAATTTACTACGATAAGCTGCCTTCATGACAGTATCACTTGCTTTACCACAATATTTACTTCATGTGATATCTGTCCATGTAAACTTTTGAGATGAATAAAAAGTGTTTATATTTCAAGAAGGAAGAGTTTCCGAATCTATACATTTATATGATTTTTTTTCATTTTGAGGAACCGTAAAATATAATATTAAAATTTGGCTAATTATTTCTGAGACACCCTGTATATGCAAGTGCTTTTTATTCTACACATGTCACAATCTTTTTAATTCTATTTTTACACTAATTTACAATAATATCATGCTATCACACAATTTTCACGATGCTTTGAGAATATATACATAAATTTATTACATACTGGATTATTATAGGTACATTAAATACTTTTCTGAAAAAGATCAAAAATACATTCCTCTTTTACTTCTATTCTTATACTTTCATTTCTTTCTTTAATTATATTTATAATCGGCGTTATCTTTTCTAGTATCTTTTAATAAATGTTTTTAAAAAAAACGCAATCCCAAAAAATTGCAAACGGCTATTCATTAAACCATGCATTTCTTGGCTTTACTTGATTAGTCAACCAAGTATTGATAAGGTAGCGATTCGTTACCGAGCGGTATAAACTTTCGCTTAATATTCCGCGATCATTGCAGGGATTCATTCGTATAACCGAGATTGAATAAAGTCGTCGGTTCACTATGTTGTTTACTATGGTAAAGTCTAGTCCCATTTTACGCTACACCTCGATGACGATGTCGAGCAACCGTCGGGTGACGCGGTGTGGTGTTAAGAGAGAGCTACTAGGTGTTGGGGGGGCTTCCATTTTTCAGTTTTTCCTTATGCAGATCGCATGGCTTGCCTTTTTCTTCCTTTTCTCGCTCTCGTTGTCAGAGTTTTCTAGGTAGCAGCGAACCGTGTTGTTGTCGGCAGGTTGGATAGCGAAATCGCACGACGGTTGTCACGAGAAAAAAACACACACACACACACACATAGGTCGGAGAGAGGAAGAGCACCCTGTTGAGAGAACGAAGGGTATGAACGCGACGATTAACTGAAAAGCTTGTGCTCAATTTGCTCAGCAAAACACCCTCTCGCTAGCTGGCACTAACTTTTCTTCCGATATACAGGGTCCTCCGTGCAATCACCGTCCCCTTCAAGTACTCGTCATTATGTTGTTATACATATTAACCAATATTATTCTAAGCCTTTTCACAACTTTTCATATCATCTCCCATATTTAGTAAGCCTTAACGAAGGATTGTTACTTCATCATATGAATCTCGAGAATACATTGATGTACTATATTTCGCATCGTGTATACTTCTCCAAGATATTTGAATTTCTTCTCCGTGAGAGAAGCTAAATTCTTCAAATGTCTTCCTTTAATTTTCTTAGGAACACAGACATTTCTTTTGTTACGCGAAATTAGAGTTGAGGTGAAAACCACTCTGACGCGTACATCACCGTGTAGTCGTTCTTCTCTTTCCCTCGTTTTCGCTTTCTCATCTTCCTTCCTTTCTCGTACATACTCTCTGCTACTTCCGCTCTGGTTTATACGTACTTACGAGCTGCTAAGCTTCTAAGCCTGCACTTGACGGCTGGTACATACGTAGGTACTCAACCGCCACACGGAAAAGCTTGCGAAGTTTATTAAAACTCGACTCTCAACGGCCAGATGAAAGATTTCATTTGAATATATATATTATTAATCTATACCGCTTAAGCCGATTCAGTTCCCTTCTCAATTGAAAGACCTCTCTTTATTTGCATTATGCGGTTTCCTTCTTCTGATGGTCAGCCGATGTAATAACTCGGCCACTTAACGATTTCATTGTTGCGTTTAAATAAAATGTCCCCGATCATGCTACAGATTATATTAAGAAATTTAGTATTGTGACAATAAAGAATATGAAAAAAATATTTTATTCCTGTAACTAGAATTATAGACAGTCATTTGTTATTTTTTTAACTTTATTGTTTGTTCTAATTTTATTTTTGTAACACACACACACACTCAGAAGACTTTTTTTTTTATAGAATCGCTACTGATAATACGATAAGTAAAAAAATTTTTTATTTTAAAATTATCGAAGATAGACTATCTTTTATCTAAGAATTTTCGTTTTTAAGGAATCGGTGAATGATAATATAAATAGAAAAAATCAATTTTATGAATATTACTTTAATTAATTGTTTTTTATATGTAATTTATTTTTTTCAAAGAGAACATAATAATAAAAGAGTATAATAATATTTCGTTAAATCAAAATGTATGGGAATCTCAGGTAATATTTTATTTATGGCTCTCTTGCTCGCTGTATGTGTGCTTACAGCTCGTAGACCTTTATCCTAGATAGATCAAGGCCCGCAAGTGTGAGTGATGGCACGCAAAGGGTATCTAACCACTATAATATTAACGTAAGACAGGGGTTGCTGCCATGTCTCGTTAACACCAGCTTTACCGTTAGGTACGTCGTTGTCGTTGCAGTGATAGCGACGATGACGAAGACGCAGCAACGATGAGAGGAATGATGTTGCACAAGGTTTAATTAAAATATCACAAAAAGGCACAATGCTCTCCCGCGATAATTCATCACGCAGTAAGTACCTTCGCGACGCAAGAACGGAGGAGGGAAACTTGTAATTTGCTACTTATAAAAAGAGAAGCAGTATTACATTTTCTGAGATTACTATAGACGTTAGTTAAGTCTTAAGCTGAATAATTGCGGTGAACACTCTGACGCGTGCAACCTCGTTTAATTTTCATCTCGTAGATCTCTCATTACGAGAAAAGGCGCGCATTACCTACGGAGAAGCGATAAAATTAAGAGGGCGTCCATTGTACATAAAAATTACGTCTTTAGATACGGAAGGTTTATGTGTAAATATATACCTTTAGATAATCTGCATTTCATCTTCAGGTACAAGACTCTGTAGATTGTCGAACTTCAAGTAACGCGCTTCGAGTTTTATCGCCTTATATTTTCACGAGCGCGTAAACAGTTTGAGAACGTAACAAGGACAAAAATGTTTAATATGTTTAAAGTACATTAACTACGGAGAAGCGTCATAATTAAACAAGTATATACATAAAAAGTTACGTTTATAAGTACACAGTTGGAAAATTTTGTTAAGTTCAACATATTTCGCGTATCCCAAACGGTCCACTCAAATTTTTGACAGTTAATTTAACACAAGATGAATATGTTAAAAAGTAACACAAATACTACATGGGGAGAATTTTGTTTTAAAATTTATCTCAAAAATATGGTAGTTATGGTACAACACAATATTTTAAATATTTTTATTATGCACTTCAGTAAAATTAATCAAACTTATTTTATACCTTATTGTAGCTTTATTAATGAATGAGAGAGATTTACATTAAAATTCTTGGAAATACAATGTTGTTTCACAACTATCATATTTTCAGGATAAATTAAAAAAAAAAATTTATCCAAAAATGTAATGCTGACACAATTCGTAAGCAACTGTTTTTTTTTTAGTGAAATTAATATTTATGATGTTACATTAATACGTATTTTATTCATTTGTCTTCGAATTTACGTTTTAGATACATTATTTTTATGTTATTTATTTACTTATTATTATTTACTCACAATATTATTTACTCATAAATAATATTATTTTGATACTAAAAAGTATTGAATATCAATGTAACGCAAAATATTTAAATAACATAGTCACATGTTAAATTCACCCTCGAAAATTCAATACAGAATTTTAACAAGAACTTGAGTGGACAGATTTCATAAATACAAAATGTTTGTTTACTATGTACGAATTCTTAAGGTTTACATGTAAAGATTATGGTCAAATAATCTGCATTTCATCTTTACACGAGTCGGTAGACTTTGAAACTTCGAGTAACGTGCTCCGATACTTCGAATACCACCGCTTTTCCACGCGTAAACGGCTTGAGAATGCAACAAGCGCAAAAATGTTTGACGCGGAAAGTACATTTGCCCGGTCGTTATACCAATGCACCAAGTTGTCTGCCGCTAAGTGAATTCGTAGCTAAGACGAAGTCGCTCGGGCACAAAGCGAGTCTCAAGGTAACGGAATTACACTTGAAATTGGCGATGCGTTATACGCTCGAAAAGGCTAAGACGTGTATCGAATTTCCGGGACGGGACTCTCGGCGCTGATCTTTATAAAATTAGTACAGTCTATTTTCTCTCTCATTGGGTGAAGAAACTTACTTGAGATAACAGCCGTAACCAAGCAGGAATATTTCATAGCGATTAAAAATTCTAAAAAGCCGCTGTATTGAGAAATTAACGCGAAATCGATCGTAATGTCCGTTACAGGCAGAGATTCTCGAGTAACGATGCGACCGCATCGTGGGATCGATTAATCGATCGTCCGGAAACCACGCTCCAGGGTGGACGCAGCGGGGAATATATTTCGCGCGCCTTACAACCGCGGACGTGTCAGGAACTCGGGGACGACAACCACCAGCGGACCTCGATGACGTTTCCAGTGGTTGGTGCAGAATATGTTGCTGCGGATACGCCGACCAGACTCAGGTATCGAGAGCACGATACGGTTCGACGAAGATGAACGTGCGGGCCAAACGGCGGATACCGAGGAAACCTCGGTGACGGAGGTGGCGAGCAGAAGCGAGCAGGAGGTGAAAGAGACGGTATATACGCGAACGCGCGAGAGGGAGAAATAGTGGACAAAACGAGGGGAGGGGGAGGAGGAAAGTTTGCGGAAGGACGAGGGTGTTGCGTGTTCGCCGGGGCTGCGAGGGGAATATTACCCGCCAGCCTGGGTAAGGACGTGAGGGGGTGAGGAATCGTGTGCAGGTGCAGAGCACAGGAGAGAGGATCCGCGTACGGGCGGGTGAGTTGTGCGTACCAATCGGCGGGTGCAGAGTACGTCCGCGGGCACGCAGGAGGAGGCGAAAACCGGGCACAGCCCCAGGAGCGCGGCGGGGGCTTCGGGCTTCCGCCATACGGGGCAAAACCGCCCCACGCCGGACCCGGGAACCGGCGCGCGTCTGGTTGCGCTGGGTGGCGGATGCACTGTCGGGTGGCGCGCGAAAAGGGGGTTCAACCCGACTCTCGGGGCGCCGAGAGGACGAGAGAGAGAGAGAGAGACGGAAAGAGGGAGGTTCGCGGGAGAGGCGAGGCGGAGGACGCGTCGGCCAGGGGAAGAGAGAAGGACGGAGTCGGAGGGACGAACGAAGGTAGTGTACGTGGAAGGGAAGGTTGGAGAGCCGAGAGAGCGACGAGAGGGCGGCGGCGGCGGCGGCGGCGGCGGCGGTGGTTCTCGGGTGGTGCCGGTAGTGGAGGGTATAAACGGAGGGAAGGCGGCGGTGGCGGCGGTGACGGCGGTGAACATAAAATCCCTCGCACATGCCTGGTGCATTCATTAGGGGGGATGTGCCCGTGCAGCGTACACGTCGACCTGCATCCACGCCACCCTCTCGCGTTCTCTCGGTGCCACCCCTGGCCTCAGTCGCGCTCGACGGCCAACTTAGTGCACACGCCACTCTGTTGGTCCTCCCTGGCGGATTCACTCGCTGCTTCACTCACTGCGCCGTGACCGTCCCCGACCGTCGTCGCCGAAGCCGAAGGGTTGCATCGTCGTGCGCGCGCGTTTCCAACCACCCTCTATCGTTCGCGACGTATCGGCGGACGACGAGCGAGTTCCCGCGTTCTCGAGTCTCCTGTGATCGCCGCGCGTAGCCGTAACGTGCGTCACGTCATCATCTCTGGATCTCGATCTGGATCTAATTGCCAAGATCGTGAATCGTGCGCGCGAAACGGCAGACGATGGCTCAAGCGAACTGACCGAATCACCCTCGCGTGCGTATCGAGAGTACGAGTGCGAGTTTCGTCTTCTAAATCCGAGTGCGCGAAAGTAAACACAAACGCCAGCGAGAGCGGAAGTCCGGCAGCGGCCCGGCCCGGTTTCCGGAAGTCCTCCAAGTGGAAGAGAGAAGTTTCTCCACGTCCTTCTCCGAGGAAGATCGTCCGCAGAAGATCGTCCCATTCTTCAGCAGCGCCCGAAGAGGATCACCGTACGACGACGGCACGGCTCTACGCACCGCCGGAAGCTGCGGGAACCCGACGGGATTTCATGTTCACGAATTTCAGTAAACCAGGTAACGATAACGATGCGCCTGAAACGCCTGAAACCGAGTCAGCCGGCGGCGATGACAAGCTGCACGGAATCGGCGCGTCAAAAATGTCAGAATCGCAAAAGCGATCCCTCGCCGTGGCGGGACGCGCCGCGCCGCGACGCTCTCGCTGTTTACGACGAATCGGGAAAGGGCGGGAACGCCGCGACTCCACGGGGGAATTTTATCGATCGCACGATCGACGGCACGCGCGTTTCCGTCCGACTTCTCCCGCGGCAAAGGGTGGGCGGGAAAGCGGACGGAGGGTCGAAGCTTTCTGCGTCACGACATCGCGTCACATCACCCTGTTTCCTTCGAAATTGCCACGAAATTGCTCGCCACGAATCACCCTCGCTTGCAGCTTGTTTTTTCCCTCACAATCTTCTCATACAACACACTTTATCTGACATCCTGAGAATATTCTTAAGATGTTTGAAGAATATATAGGGACATTGTTTGGACGTCTTTTAGGATCCTGGAAGTGTTGGATGAGTCGCTATCTTTAGAATTGACAGTGAGGGACGATGTGAATAAATTTGCATCGACAAAAAGTACTTGATCTCATAACACATTTTCCGGTTGGCGACACATTTTCTCTTCCGCGTAAGTAAACAAAATCAACCGTGTGTCGAACGCGCGGAAAGTTCGGAGAGTAAATAGAAAATTGGACAAAACATGATCGCTGCCTCGATCGAGAATTGAGATTGAGAAAAGTAATCGTGCCGGGAAAATAGAACATAAATTCGCGTCCGTGTCTAAGGAACATAAAAGTCAACAAAAAATTTAAATGACTTTATTTTGATTCTTAACGCCAATAAACAATCTAATTTTATAATCAAGATTCATTATTTTGTCTTTTACGACGTCAAAATAGAGTCATTTTGACTTTTTTTAGATGAGATATTTTTAGGTCGGGTGAACAATCGTTGAATATTAATAACGTAACTGCTCTCGATAACACGTTTCATCAAAATCATATTACCACCTCGACATTCCCTGGTAGAAATTTCATGCATTTTTTGAGCAGTTACTGAACAGTTACACCAACTTCTGTCTAGTAACTGAGAAGGAAAGCTACTTAGAATGTAACGTTTTGTTTGCAGTTACTGTATAGAAAAGTTGCATAAAATCTGAATCCATTTACTGCATAGAAACACAAATGATGGATATTAAATTGATTAATAAGCAAGCCAACTGCTCGTGCAATGACAGAACAGAATAAAACTCTATCAAGTTCTCGTCCATTTCCTATTCAGTATTGGCACAATTAATGAGAATACAGTAATATTAGATAGTAACTGAATAGATGTCTAGAAAAACTGCATACATTTCTACCAGAGTTGAATAAGATATCAAAAGACTTATCAGCAGAAAAATATGCGGTAATGTGTGTAGATTTCGCGTTAACTCGGTGCATCGCGGAAGCTGCTTGTAGCCAGGTGCAAGAATGCAGTTTATTTGCGGTGGGACGGTACGGTTGGATTCGAATTTCCATATTTTCGCTATTCATTCGCGCGAGTATTATGACCGGCTTGCAGTAAAAGGTGCACGGATATTCCCGATGAAATATGCCGCACTTTCAAGGAACGTGTCTCGCGAAGCTGCCTTATCTCGCGTTTCCGCTTTCTCGTCCGAGCTGGAACGATTGATAAAATGGAATTTGACATAGCGATAGGGCACAACCGCTGAAAAATTTAATATCTCAAACATAAATTTTATTTCCTCATCCACACCGCGGTGATCGGTATTTCTGATGAAATACGTTGCGCCTGAAAGAGACGTGTCTTAGGAACGTCTCATTTCGCTATTTTTCATTTAAGAAAAGACAGTATGAAATTAATTAAATGGTCGATAATTATTTATGAAATAATGTAGAAGAAAAAAATGTACTCTTACTCAATTTTCATACTAAGGGACTTTGTTTACAAAAATTTCTTAACCCACACATTTATGAAATAACGTATTATAATGTATAAAAATGTAAGAAAGAATATTCTTTAGTAGCACAATTCATCGGCACAACATTGGTCCAATATATCCCCAATGTGTGCTTAACCAATGTTTCACCAATAAATTGTGCTACTCGGGTTGCTAGAAATTTGCATATTTTCTACAAAACTGTTCAAACTTATTTTGAAATAATTAACTTTGCGTAGAGAAAACTGAAAAATTGGCCTTTGAACGTGACTTTCAAACAAGAAGACTACCGGAAAGTGAAAGAAATATCGAGTCTTTTCTTGATACAATAAATTTCATCGTCGTATATTCTCCTGTCGGAGCAACGACAATTAGCGTATCGGCTCTTTCGGCGGGAAGCATAATTTTGATCGGTATGCGGGAGATATCGCCATCGATCCCTCGCGATTAATTCCGCGGATGTGCCCTCGCGTAGAGATAGCCGCGCGATTCGTAACGCGTTAATTACGGATGCGACAGGCCGTTACGAATGCTAACCGACTAATTCCGGTTTCGTATTTCAGCGCTAGCCACATTTTTCCCACGGACGGACGACTATGCGCGGCGCGTAAACTTTGCAGATACACAGACATACACACACACACATATGTGCGGTTAGAGTCCGCGCGACTCTACGTTGAGCTTAATTTTTAATCTAGCGTAGCGTCGTCGAGAAATAATCCGCCACTTATTATGCAAATTTAATCGTGCGTTTATCGCGAGGCGCGCTAATCGCAGATAACCTTCCCACTCAACTTCTCCATTGCGGTGCGTCCATTCCTCTTTTTATTCCCGGTACGACAAAGAGCCGTCCCGGACCGCTTTGTTTTCCCGGCGTGGGCGGTGGATACGCCCGCGTTTAATCCCCTCTGCGATCCTTCTTGGCATGACCATAATGCCGTCGCTGTCGCAGTCATCGTGATCGTGGTTGCGCGCGGCTTCCAACTTCGGGCACCGATTCAGGTCGTCGGCAACTCGCTGCCAAACAACGCATCCATTCAATCACTGGGGGTGGCTGAGGGTAAACGCCCGGCCTTTCGCAATCTCCCTTTTGACACGCGGCAAGAAATAAGATCGGACGTACGAGAGGATTTGCCCCGCAAAATAACATCACGGAAAAAAAAGTTTAGTTGCAGTAGCAAAAATTTGCGTATGGTAGCTAAATTCCAGTCGTATCTGCGAGATCTAATTTTCATTAGCTGTGAGGCCTAAATATTATCATTGTAACAGACAAGCATTTTGCTATTACGTCGATCTATTGCAGCAAACGTTTTCTGTGTAGCAGACAATTTGGTAGCAAGTACAGTTTCAGCAAACCACATTTAGCTGTGGTAGAGACAATTTTCTTTTACACTGACATATCCGATAACTATGACAATTAACTTCATGCTGTTAAATAAATTGATCTGTAACAAACATGCATACTTTGCTATCACGTCCTTATATTAGCTACAGCAGCAAATCCTTTGTATACATTAGCAAATTTCATAGCTATAGTAGCTAATGCAATTTTAGCTAATCAGAATTAGCTGTAGCCAGCAACATTTTTTTTCCGTGTAAAAGAGGAAAAAAGATGTTCTTCTCATAGGTTCAATTTTTCATTATCTGGTAAACTTGTGGTTAAGCTTAACTTAATGTTTTATCCAACGAGTTTCATCCATGATTATAGATGAAGTCCATTGAATAAAACAAGTTAAGTGGCTGCTAGCTGCTAATCACAAGTGTAGGCTAACCATAAGTTGACCAGAAAATGGAAGACTGGGCCAAAGTGTAATAAGACAGGTGTAGTATTCCCGTATTTGATTGGCTGTTTCAGTATGCTATCATTATTATACGCAGGAAAGTGCATTTGGGTCTAAAAGCTGCAGCAAACTTTTGCATCACGCATACTGCATAAAGCATAAGAAAATCAACCAATCAGAATCTTTTATTTCATGGAAGGAAAGGAAATGAAGGACCCCTTGATTAGCTTTATTTCGTATGCAAGATTCTGTGCTCTCACCCTTAAGCTCTAAGTTTTAAGCCGTAAAAAACTGACCAGTCACAGTTGAATGAGAAGAATAATCGACTATGATTGGCCAATTTCTTATGACTTCAGACTTAGTTTAGGTAATGGCTTATTGTAAGAAGTCTATACGAGAATCAACTAATTAGAGTATGAAATGAAGAACTTTGATTAATTTTCTTGCGCCTTATGCATTATGCAGCGTTATGCAAAAGTTTATACAGCAAACTTAAATTTGATTGTTCCCAGTATTGCTATCATCATTATGCGCGATGTCACACTTATCTTATTACACCATAATTCCTCTAATAACCGGCGAGCTATCTAAGCATAAGAAAGTCGGGAAAATCACTCGGAAATTCTGGGTTAATTCGAGGAGTCGAATATTTGACGGAACGAGTCGAGTAACTCTTTGTGATGGTTTGTCTCTCTGGATGAGAGACGGGTGCTCCCGGGTGAGCTTAGTTCTCCAAAGTTTTCCAGCTCCCATCACTTTCTCGAGGGCAGTTACTCGGGTAAGAGACGTCTCCAAGTGTTTCTATTATTCGCAGCTTCACTCGGTCTCTCTCGAGTCATTTGGGAGGCGATATTTTGGAGCTCTCCGGCAAGATATGTTTGCCGAGACGTTCTCCACGAGGTCAAAGGGTATTCCGGCTGCGAGCGAGCGTGGCGTCGTGATGTTTGCGAGACGGGTACAAGTAGTTCGACGTTCGCTTTAGCGAAAGGAACGTCGGGGCTCATTTGAAGATCCACGGCGTGCTCAAAGCGAGCGTGCCCGCCCAACCCGCCCTTCGTCTCGCGACCGAACTCCGATTGCATTGTGGTCGGGAAAATGCATGCTCGAGTACAGCGGCGTGTCCTTTATCGGCGCGGGTGTCCTACATAGAGCTTTTTCCGAGCATTTCCACGTTATCGCTTTGCGTTGTTTGCGTCACGAACTCGTACTTTCAATTCCTAATCGATTTGCGGGCGTTGAGCGAGAATCTCGAAGGGAAAAGGAAAGAGACGGCGCAGTCGTCACTTTAGCATTTCGCGTTTAAAAGAAAAAGCGAAGGATAAGAGAGAATCGAATAGCTTCTATTTTTCTATTCGCCGCTTGCCGAGCGGTTGAAATCTATTTTTCCACACCTCGCGAACTGTACTTTGCTCAAGAAGAAACCGAATGGCACATAGAATAGAGTCGATAGAAAACGGGGATACGTTGATCCGCCAGCGGATCGAGATCGGGAAAATACGCGCGTGCGAAGATCTACGTGTGAAGATTTACCCGCCGAAGATCAACTAGAGGTACTTCCGGAAGATAAATGCGCCGATGCGCCGCAAATCCTGCGCCGGAAACGCTTTTCCTGGCGCGCGGCTCGCTGCGGCTGCGACACATCGATCGTCGATGCATTTCGACGGCATGGACGCAATTTCCGGCGTCAAAGGGCCAAGGTCGGCCCCACTTAATCATGGGATGGATGTCCGTCTTGCAGGCACGCAGAACACCCTCAGGTCTGTTCCAAGAAAACAGAAAGTATTTTATGTTATCTCACGAGGAAAGAAGTAGGTAATTTTTAACGAGGGTATATTTATTAGCTAGGTCTTTATTAGATATATTAGAGAATGTATTACATGTACAGAAGATACGTAAAAAGGGTAGAATCACGAATATGCAACACCAATGCATTCGTATGTTGCATACACTGAAAAAAATTTACTGAATTTTAAATTTTAATGTTTCTTTAAATAGTATTATGTAAACGTTTACTTAATAGAAAAATGATAATTAAATCAAATGAATGGTTTTTGTTAAATAAAGATGCGTTTACATTTAGTAAATATTTATTATATTCAAATAAAGAACTTAATAAGTATTTAAATAAATGTTTATTGAAATTTAGTATTTTTTTCAGTGTAGATCGATAAAGTTGTGTAGGCTGAAACAGATAAGATATGAAATCGATATAGTTTCTGGAT
This sequence comes from Trachymyrmex cornetzi, assembly GCF_001594075.2. NCBI lineage: Eukaryota > Metazoa > Arthropoda > Insecta > Hymenoptera > Formicidae > Trachymyrmex > Trachymyrmex cornetzi. The sequence continues at coordinate 542,056 of NW_017298164.1, forward strand.
CAATATTTTATAAAAATCAATTTATGATGCTAAACAGGTATAACTATCAGATATCAAAGGAGCAACGGTAACTGAAAGGAGAAACGTTAACCTTAAGTTAAATGACATTTTGTTATTATTAACTTCCGTATGTGTCAAAATATAAATTAATTCATTTCTATTGTTAGTTTTAAAACAAACAACATCCATATTATCGTTTGCACTTAGTTAATAATAAACTAAATTCGAGTCAAGTTTAATACATTTCTTGAGTTAAATTGTTTAACTTTATTGCTTTAGTTAAATTAATTACATGTCGTATAAGTCGCGACTTATAGAAATGATTAAAAATAACTCAAAGTTAATAATTATTACATTATTTCGATTTAATTGATATTTTGAGTATAATTTGACATTATGAATTTAACAGTATTACGACATTCTGCAAACAGCTCGACGTTTCCCTTAAATACATATATACAACTTCCGTTATATCAGACTGCTTATCAAAAAATATAAATGCAGTGAGATGATACTTGCCCATCGTTGAATATTGCATTGTCTCGGCAGATAGCTCGTTAAAGAGCTCGTGGATTTTCTTAATGAAGAAGCGCTTGGCGTATACAGTAAATACGTGTATATAGGTAATTATCTAGTCCTTAAAGTTAGTATGTTATTATTAAGACCGGCCAAAGGGAATCTTTCTGTCAGAGTACCTTCAACACGCGGGTTTAGTTTGGCTTAATAAATGTGGAGAGAGAGGGAAGTGAGCGACGTGTAATTAAACGGTCTCCCGTAATCGGGCTTATAGTCGAAGTAATTACTCGTCGCCGGATTTGGTCCGATTTGTATGCATTGCAACAAATCTTGTGCCTTGATTTCTAAACTCTCTCTAATGAGCAATATAATAATTCAGCAATTGCCGCATAAAAATCATAATAATTAATATCAAGTAAAATCTTAGTAGCATATTTTTCATGTATTTATATAAAATACGAAAATGGTCGACACTCGAATTTATTTCTAATTTCCATAGCCACAATAGTATTTCTTATATTATTTCTCTTTCATGTCTTCTTTTGTTGAGTCAGAATCGAGTGCTCGCAGGAATTGCTGGAAGTTGCTCGGAAACGGAAGACGTTTCCACTAATATAACGCTGACACGTCACAGTTTAAATTGTTAGCCGAGAACCAGACATAATTTTGTACATGCCGGGTATATATACACGTGCATGTGCACGCAGATGTGTCCCAGGAGCTTTTTAAACGAGATATTATTCAGTATCCTTCGGGTCGAGCGGGTAAACCCGGTAAACACGGAGATGCAGCTTTTGCGGATCTGTATTCCGGCGATTAATATCTCATTTAAGGGAAAACGGGAAATTACGAAACCGGGGATACAATTAGGACGTGTCCGTGATGGCGAAATGAATTCTGTCCCGGTCAGGCCGGACCGGTGCATTTCGAAATGCAGCGGAAACGCGGAATCGAATTTGAACGGCAGATATTGCGTCGCGCACCGCGACAATTTCATCGCGAATGCGATTAATTAGGCGTTTTTCGTGCCGCATTACGCGGCGTTATTTCACCAAAAACGGGAGAAAACGGATATGGGAATATTGAATTCTCCGTTTACATCGTGTTTATCGCATCAGCCGTTTTGACGTATGGCCGTTTTATGTATCGCATTTCTATCTTTGAGCGGGATATATACGTGTACCCCCGTGAAACATAATTTCCAGCGATACCAATGAAAGCGCGGATTAAATCTGTTAACAGCCGCTCGAAACTTGTAAATCTCGCGTTGGAAATCTCGGTTGAGGAGATTTTCCAATTTTCCCCGGTGCCTATTGATTCCGCACGGGCATAACACGATTATCGTTCGGCGAGAGTGCAGAGGCGGGGAGGGAATCGAATTAATATCAGAAACTCTCCGCGATTTGCGCGAATTATCGTTTATTACCACCAAATGAAGCTAAAGCGTCTCCGGGAGTACGCACCGCGCGCGTATGGATTCTCTGCGAAATGGAACACGCGGGATTTCGCGATATTCTCCCTTTATATCGAACTACTGTTTGCCACGAGCTCTTCCAGCAATTGCGATGACGCTCGATTTAAAGACCGGGGAATCGGAAAGCGCGCGCGCGCGATTTTATTCTCGCGCTGTTGAGCTCTATGATTAACTCCAAATGAATGAAAACCGTGAGAACATCCCTTTCTGCGCGTCGCGTTGCACCTCGACGACTGGTATTTAAACTCTCGAAGGCCCCGCGATTTTAATCCGCGTTTTCAGCTACGATAAGCGTTCGCGGGCTTGGTACGTTAGAGAGAAAAAACGAGGCAAGAGATAACTGTTAGCGATTCTTTTTCTATCTTTAATATGTTATTACATTAACTTGGCGTACTTACGAAACGTTCTTCTTCGTGTATATCGTAAAACGAGTAGATACAGATGAAGGGATATAAAGAATGTTACAAAATATAAAGAATCTTACAAAGGACGATTGGTTCCAAAAACTAATTTTGGATGAAAAAATGTACATTGATAATGAAATTGTAGTGAAATTAATAATTACAGTAAAGAAATTTTCATAATAATTTAATTATTAATATATGTATAAAATTTAATGTTAGATATTAAATTTTATAATTAAAAATAAAAAATGTAAAGCATGTTGCAAAATCTTACAAAGGTCGATAAGTTCCAGAGATTAATTTTGGATAAAAAGATATACATTGATGGTGAAATTGTAATAAAATAAATAATTGCAGTAAAGAGAGAAATTTCCATAATAACTTAATTTTTTAGCTATTAAATTTTATAATTTTGGTACGAGACAAATACAATTTTTATATTTTTTATTGTAATTAAAAAATATTTTTGCTGACTTATTCTTAAATCTCTCTTTTCAATTTAATTTAAATTCCTTTGAAGAAAACTTAATATATGAAATGAGCAAGATTATTGATTATATTATACATATTTTAAAAAATTAGTTTTTATTAAGAAGATAGATATATATATGTATACATATTACTAAAGATGTTATTAATTAAAAAATAATGACAAAAAGGAAGGATATAAAAGGAATGATAAAAAATAATGACAAATAACTGAAAAAGAATTTAATTTCTTTCTTCTTTTAATATTAGTTAACTGTTAACTCATTTTCGCAAACTAAATTTTCTAACGAACATGTGCGTTAAATTGAATACCGGACCGTGTTGTGAGAGAATAGACGAAATTTAGTTACTTCGGAGTCACTTGAAAATGCATTAGCTTTGAAGCAACCGCTTTATTTACATCTTGGATTGTACACTGCTAAAGTCTCTTATATCATCTCTTACATTGATTTGAGAAATCATGATTTGGTTTATAATTTATTATTAAGATTAGAAATAATTATTTTTTAAAAACGTTAAATTATTTTCAACTTACTGTAAACAATTCATAAGAAAATGATATCGTTTTAATAATTTTGTCTAAATTTTAATATAAAATATAAACCACTTATCGCGCAATCGTTTATTGATAATAAACACAGAAATTAATAGTTTGTCAATAATTAGCATTTGTCACCATTAAAAGAATTTTATTTTGACGAATTTATAAATGCTATTTTGTTTATTTATACACTGAGAAAAAGTACTTAATTTTAATGAATGATTGTTTGAATAATACTAATCTAAAATTTATTTTTATTTAGCAGAATAAATATTTGCTAAATAAAAAAATCAAATTAATTGTTCTTGTACCGAATAAACATATGTTTTTCATTCAGTGAATATTCGACAGGCGTTTAATAAATATTCAGACAAATATTTATTAAAATTGAATACATTTTTCTGTCAGTGTGGAATTAAAATACGACTATATGGTAAATTTTAAAAAATAAAGGATAATATTCTTGAATTGCGGCATAATTGAGAGTCCCTTCATTATTCAATTACGTTAATGAAAATCAGTAAAATCTGATTGGTTATAGACTGATTATTCACTTGGATTAATAGATAAAATCCCGATCAATCGGTTAGTCTGATTGATGGAGATATAGAGATAAATGAATGAACGTTGAGGATGAAAAAAGATTGGGTCGCGTTTGAATAGTGCGCGTCGACGCGCCATATCGCTTGGGTGACGTAATGAAAGCGTGCGTTATTTGGAAAATAAGAAGGCCGGCACTGGTGGAGATCGATATGGCGACGACTCGACGAGCGCCGCGCGAATTCTCTATATTCCGGCAGGCAGCGATATATTTCGCATGGGACAGGCCGCGTAATCGGGTCGCAGCGGCGGGCCGTGGGATCCCGGAATTCCTGCACGCAGTCGGAAAGAAGACGCGGCGTACGTTCAACCGCGTTTGAATCCGAGCGCCCTTCGCGCCATTCCCCGCGGCAGATGCACGAAGGTCAAAAGTATTTTAAAAATAAGGCCGTAGGCATTGGCAGATTGGTATGGCAGTGGACGTTAAGGGTCGGGTGGCGTTGTAATGGCAAAAAGTTTGCGAGAGGTGAGTAATCGACGTACGGGAGATATTGGAGAAGCGGGTATCTCGCGGTGAGTGATACGCGACGGCGTAACCTGCGTAGGATCCGCGTAAATAAAGCGGTGCGAGTTAAGGTAGTACGAGTGGCTAGAAAATCGGGCATCAACAAATCGTCTTTTCGCGAGGAGGCTCGTGGAGGCTAGACGAGCACGGCCGACAATGGCGCCCAAGCCACGCGAATATTGACATTGCCAAAAACATCATCTCCGAATATATCGGATTATAATCGTATACGTGGGTGGTACGTACTGCGTCGCAATTAGCGATCTAACCTCGCGGGCGGCCCGTGGCCGTGGCCCATCGCTTAGAATTTCGAGCGCGGCTTACCTCGTTCCGGCCGTTAAGGTTATGCGAAAAAATGTTTTCTGCACGTATAGTAGCGCGGCGTGAACCCTGAAGGGTTTTACAGTTATACTGCAATGTGGCACATTTGCAGAAGCGCGGAGGACGTTGTGTGGGTCTAGAGAGCCGCGGTTTAATCTGCGGGGAGATATTGTCAGGACGATAGGAGAGTGCGCGTGGAGAAAGTGTGTGAGTTTAGCGATTTTTAAGGGTTAGGGGATCACACAAAATTCGGTATAGCCAGGGTGATAGCATAGCTTTTATGTAGACAGTTTTGGCCAACTAGTTTGGTTGTAGGGTCGGGATTGGAGATAGACAAGATGGACCAGCAGTATTGTCTACGGTGGAACAATCATCCAGCCAACCTCACAGACGTTCTCAGCTCGCTGCTTGCCAGAGAAGCACTCTGTGACGTTACCCTGGCCTGTGTTGGAGAGACCTTCAAGGCGCACCAGACCATACTCTCTGCATGCAGTCCGTATTTCGAGAGCATTTTCCTGCAAAACACCCATCCCCATCCAATCATATTCCTCAAGGATGTCAATGACACGGAAATGAAGGCGTTGCTGCACTTTATGTATAAGGGCGAAGTCAATGTTAGTCAGCATCTCCTACCGATGTTCCTTAAAACAGCAGAGGCATTGCAGATCAGAGGCCTCACCGATAATAGTGTAAATAACAAGGCAGAGGACAAGTGTCCATCACCTGATCCAGAAACGCAAACTGGAGTAAGACATAGCGATTCGCCTAACCTCCAGTCTCATCATGAGAAGAGGAAAAGAAAGAATTCAGGCAGCTACGACGTTTCCCTTTCTGGCCCACCTAGCGAAAGATTCTTGTCTGATTCTCAGGTAGATATCGTACTCGTTTACTCTCTTCTGTAACTCTGTCACGAGATAGGTGTCATTATTTTTATTCATCGTAACACATGTCATATTAAATATATCTTAAAACTTGATTAAGAAAAATTATACAGAATTGAGCAATATAAGTATTCTGAAAATTGATGCAAACATAATTTTTTGTGAGCATTCTAGATTCTCTTTGGTCTCTTTGGATACAATTTTTATTTTATCCATTATGTTTGTAACAATATTAAATATTACATTACATTTTCACATATTAACTGTATAAAATAACATACATGCAATATTTTTAACAATGTAGTTTTTTTAAATAAGTTTATATGAATACTAATTTCTGTTTATATATCATTATTCTTGTGCTACTGCTTAAAATTCTGGTTGATTGTGGTCTCATACATATTATCAACGAATTATACATGTGCTTGTGATTGCACAGCTTTCTAAATAACTTTATAACCTTGAAAAGTTCAGGCCAATATATACTTGCTGTATAGTTCTCGAGACAGTTATCATCATAATTAAAGATCCCATATCTGGCCACGAAATGACAAACTTTTGATTGACTGTCGTTTTTGTCAACTTTGGTAAGTTGGAATGAGTAAGGTCGTATATGTAAGTTAGAATGAGATGGCATGTATAAAAAGAGACAGTACATATACTCTTCTTTTTCACTCTTGTTTTGACAAAATTGCTCGTGGTCAGACTCTGTTATAGAGTTTCTAATCATAATGTATTTCCTATATACTTTTATTTATATATTTTGACGAAAGACTCACATTCAGAAAAAGATGTAATCTGTCTTCCAAAACGTCAAATGCAATTTTATTACAAGTACATAATAGTAAATGTTATCATATATATACAACAAAAACCTAGTCAGTTTATTATAATAAATCCATCTATTACATTTTTAAGCAAAAGAAATAACCTACCGATAAGTTTTTATTTAAAAAAAAAGTTCTTAACCTCAAATCTTACAATTAGTAATCATGTTGAGGTACAGCATTCAGAGAAAGATGAAGAAAATTTTTTTTGATTGATTATTTTCAGACATCTTCGCAGTGTAGTTACAAATCAAGTCCTCCTGTGATTCCAAAGTTAAATAATGCCCTGGGAGTTGAGATGGAAGATGGTGGTCGACCCATGTCCCCTGCTTCACAACCGCAGGCTCCTATTAAACAAGAGGTGGATCACCACTTGCCTGACTTCCATGACAATATTTCCCTCCCCGTAAGTAATTTTCGACATTTATGTATTTCATATTTTAGTTTTGATTAATCATTTCTTTCTATTTCTGCCCTGCACATATGTATTCGCTTTGCTTTTTCTTGTGCATTCGTTTAATAATGTAGAATACTAACTTTATTAAAAATTTTTTTAACTTTTTGCACGATCTATGTTGTTACATGCAATAAGATATATGTGTATATATAACCTTGCTGGTGAAGAGTTGATTACAAGTACTTCAATTTATTTGAAAGTATTATTGATGCAGTTAAAGGAAATTATTTTTTGATGTATTTATCGTGATTGCATAAAAGATAATAATGATAAGATTGTTTATGTTCTTGGTTTCTTTATCTAAAGTCACATGCACTACAAAAAAGCTTGGGAAATTTTATTGTTTCTTATCTTATTATATTTATCTCTAGACACGTAATTTTCAAGTAATTATGTAATTATGCATTACTAGTTAATACATTATTTCTGTAAGATACTTCTTTGAGAAATACTTAAATATTAAAAGAATGCACGTGTAAATTGTTTGAACATTTTGTGGTGTGTAGCGTTCGCGTAACAAAAGTATTATTATTACCCTATCATTATTATAGCATGTAACTTAGATTCTGTGTGTCTATTAAGATATTTTTATTTTATATCCGCATTTTTTCCGAAGATGCTGTATGCTTCTTCTCGCTTAAAACACTTTGCACAGTCGTAAATGAAGTGCAAAGTTCTCGTGATATATCATGAAGATAATTGTCCCTATAACAGAGTTTCGTTACTGTTCCCACAATTGATGACGATTACCTACCGTCGTCCTATAGTCGAAACAAACATGGGAAGGAAGGGATTTTTCTAATTAGAGATTACAGAATTGGCTTTTTCTGCTAAAAAAAAATTGGTCGAGATGTGTTGATTAAGCACATATCCTTTCCTTCTCTGTTGACAGACTAATATGGAGTGGGAGGTTCAAAGAGATGGGAAGAGTGACGAAACTATGGATGTACAGAACATGACTTCAAATCGTCCAGATTCCGCTGGGGTGCAGGTTTCTCGCGAAAGTGCCATCATGGCTGGAGGTTCTCTCTATGTCGATATGTCGGGAATTGCGTCTGAATTCCCCGGAAATTCGCATAATCCGCTAAGTCAAGCCATACCTATGAACACACACCATTCGTATAAAAGCAATAGCATTGATCAAACCCAGTCGTACGAGTCGTTACCCGAATATCCAGTTGCTAAGAGACTTGAAAGTGATAGATCGTTACAAATAAATCAGGAACCAGGATTGTCTGTAATTCAACCGACAATTCAATGCACAAACTTGCAACGTACTACTCCGCATAATAGAAAGGCTGGTAAATTTAAACCGGGATGGTTAGGCGTGTATTCCTGGTTGCAGTATGATGAACGATCGAATCTTATGTTTTGCAAATACTGTAGAAAGTGGAGCGAATCTATACCAGAAATTCGTACTTCATTTGCTGCAGGAAATGGCAATTTTAGACTAGAGATCGTGAACCATCATGATAAATGTAAAGCACATAAGCTGTGCGTAGCAAAAGAAAACGAGGAAAGAAAACATTATACTTATATGACAAAAACATGCTAGCCTTGATACCTATTGCATTCTATCTGGATCTGTTAACTTGTAATTAATTTCGCGCTCATTTAATATCTAAAAGATATCGTTTACAAATGTTCAACGCGTTTATATGAAATACATAACAATTTTGAGAAATTCCTGTCTTACTAAATCGCAACAAAATTTAAGCAAACTTAAATATTTGTTTATTTTTAAAACAAAATGAAACACACTTGAACTTGTAACAGAATATGTTATAAGTGCATTGTCAGGGTTGCCATAGACCTGGAAAACCGGAAAAACCGCAAAAAGTTAGGGGAAAATATGTAAAAAAGTCTGGAATATCACACAAACACAACACACACAAAAATTTGCTCACATTTTCTTAAACTGCTCCTATTCCAAATAATTGTTATAATTTTTAAATATTATATCTGATGTTCATAGTTCAAAACTTGCGCACTTTAAACGATTTTAACAAAATAATTAAAATTTATATTTTATTCAGTATTTTTATTTGAGCCCTCTTTTTCCCTCGTAACTGCATTCTTTTCTTCAAAACTAATTTATTTTTTGCTGGCTTGAATTTGCACCCAAAATTTTACTATGCTACTAAGCTTTTTTGCGTTTTCAATAATATAGCTTTGTTATAATCTTTGTTATAATCTAAATGTTAAAATTTGCATTAACCGTTATAATTTTTTTAACTATTATAATCTCATTTTTTAGAGAAATCTATGGTAATATTTGTGTGTAATTAGTCAAAGAAGCGCATCTATTTTTTTCTCTTTTATTTCATCGATAATTTAGAATTTTGCACACGTCAAGTATTTCAGCTTTATTATATTAAAAACTAAAATTAGACATTTCTACGATAACTCGATTTACTGTAGAACCACCTTAACTATCAGATTTCTTACAATTGAGTACTCTCAAATCTTCCAAAGATTCCTCTTCCCGACTTCTCTTACATTTCAGTCGTTTTTACTTTTAGATTGTATTTAATTGTAGTCATTTTATTGCATCAACAATATTACAAAGAAGTTTACACTTGTTAAATATATTTTCACAGATGCGAGTTTTTATCATCAAATAATTTTATCACTGTTAAAATTATTATTGCTTATAAAGTTAAAACAGTTTATATATGTACATTATTTTATTAAAAGGACAATGCATAATTATGCATATATAATGATGTTGATATAGTAATTCTGTTAATGCATTTAGTAACATTTCCAATGTTATATTGTAATATGTATATATGTATTACTTGAGACGATATATGATAAAACCATTGTATATTTAAATAGCACATAAAGATATTGATGAAAATTTGTATAATTATGCAAATAACTTTAATAGACAAGTGAATGAAGTCTGTAATATCATTATACAAATTTGTTTTTGCAATTATTTCATAATGAGGTAACATATTTCCAAGATGATTGGACTTAATAAAAAGATTAAACTTGCATTTTTTAAACGTATATTATATACTTGATGTATTACATGAGCGTACTACACAATTTTCAATATGTGAGAAAAAAGATGCCAAAGTATATATTTTTGAGATCATGTTCTGTGACAGATATCTTATATCTTTGAGTAATAAATCAAGTTGTTTTGAAAATGATTTTTTCTTTGAAATTATATGGATTATATTTAACCTCCTACAATTAAATATTATTATATCTTTTATATAAATAACAACAAAAAATATTTTTTTTTGGTATATATTATTTCTTTTTTAATTATTTCTATTTAAAACTATGCAAAATATTCAAGCTTTAAATAAGTATTATATATGTATAAATTTAATTAGCATTACCAAGTTTACATTATACTTATATAATTTTTATATAACTAAACTATATAATTTTTTATATATGTTATTTAAATGTTGTTACATTAAGTTTAACGTGGGAAAATTATAAGTACCATTTAAAAACCTTAAAATGCAAATTTTGTTTTCAAGAAGTCTTAAATTTGATCATCTAAAAACATAATTTAAGAGTTTGAAGATTTAATAGAACTTGAGAAACAACAATTTGCAAGAATACAAAGATTTTGTCTTTCGAGAATGTGATTGCAGATAGTATTTGAATTAAAATGTTATAAATTGTGAACTAGCTTTCATACTATTGCTGGCTATTTATTTATAAATCTGTGATTACGTCATGTGCAGGGTCATCCAGTTGGACTGATAGGAGAAGATGGAGGGACCACGGCAGGAGCACTCAGTGATGGTGTTCAAGGGATTGAGTCATCTGAGCACCATAATCCTCCGGAAATGCTCGACGGACTTGATGGTAAGATCTGCACACATATATCCAACTTTACGACCAAAATTTCGTTTAGATTTAACATATTTCCTTTTTTATGTTTTGTACCAAGCCGTTCTCTGATCTGTGATTAACTTATGTACATTATGCGTGTTGAAAATTTTACTCGATATTATCTCAGATATTATCATTCGGATGGGCTTAAATATTAAACTTGTAAACAGTAATAAAAGATACGACGATTGTTGCATTATTCAACGTTTGTTTATTGTAAAACATCGCGCTTTATTCGCGAATCAAATTCGTCATTTTGCGCGTATCGAATGCTCGACGTCACGGGAAAAACTGTTTCGTCGTCAGTGTGTGGGAAATATGTTACATCTAAGAAATCGAGGGAGATTTGCATGCACGTATTTGCAAGGATTTGACACGAGTCGAGTCGTACGTAGGTGTCGTCCGAAGCGAGCATCCCTCTATTTCCAAATCTGGCAAGTGTAGTGAGTGTAACTTTAGAAAATGAAAGACCTTTATATATATATATATATATATATATGTATGTACATGTATATGTACATATATATATGCATACACACTGAGCTCTGTGTATATACATATATATATATATATAAAACTACATGTGTATATTACATGAACCCTTGGTGTTGTGGTGATGGTATCGTGCATTTGCTACGTCATTGTGGTAGTTTTAATTACGTGTGTTAATACATATACAGAAAGAAATAAAACATAACAAAACTCTCGTTGGTTTGGGACTGGTATCAGCAAATGGACTGTACTCCTATCTCATATCTTTTTTTTCTTTTTTTTTTTTTTAAATCCGTGTCCGAGATTGTGATGGTGTGTGGGTGCGTCTGGCTGAGTTCATCTCGCTGTTCTTACACGTGCACGTGGCGCGTGTGCGTGCGAATGCGTGATGCCACATTAACGAACTCCATTTGCGTGAATGCGTGTAAATGTGTGTCGTGTGTGCGAAATGAGATATGTACATACTTATGTCATATATATTATATATAAGACATATACATATATACAGCATATATACGTACACTGTGTGCACGTGCAGACGCAGATGTACGTATATATGCGATACTTCCATGGCGGGACTCTCTGTGCATGTCTTTATGTGCTGTTTTTATTTCCTATTCTCTTATATACCCTTTTGCCGTATCTTGCGTCACCGTGCCTGGCGATCTTGATCTTATATTCTCACGTCTCTCTTGCGCTGTTCGTTTCGATCTACACGAGTGAACGAGAATATTAGCAACAAAATGTGCAGTCGTTGCGCATCTCGTTGCGCAATCCGTCGTTTGCGTTAATAAAGTTGCCGGCCGCGGGCAAAAAAAATTCGTTACGTAAGACGTTTCCTATGCTACATTACTTGATACTACGAGATGGATATGAAGGTTAACGCGATTATACAAGAGCGAAGGATCCGAGGATTTAGTTATCCCGAAACTTATCCTAAAATTAGAGCTGAAGATGCCCCAATTAGATTATCAGATTCTAGAATTTGCTAATTCTCTAACTTGAGGATGTCCGTCGAGTCAGGGATTGCAAGATCCGAGGATTCAAGTTTCATATATGTAATCTATAAAAAGTATATAGGCGAATTTATCAGGTAAAATTTCACTTTTCGCGAAATATCTTCTATCATTCGTCCATTAAAACGTCACGCTTATTTATAGTCACGACTCTTATCCACTACGCATCGTCAATGCATTAATAATAGTCGCCAACAGCGGCAGCAGCAGCAGCAGCAGGAAGACCCTAGGTATCATTTTTTTCCTTCTAACGATTATATCTGAAGAAGCATACGCGATTAGACCGCTCGTTAAATAGATTCTGTTGCTAACGCTATTCTTCGTTTATCTTTTGCATCCTCGACCTCATAGCGATTTTGCCTTCATCGTCGTTGTCGTCGTCGTCGTCGTCGTCGTCGTCGTCGTCGTCGTCATCGTCGTAATCGTAGTCGGTGCCGCCGCTGTCGTTGATAGTTACTAGATTACGTACTTCTTGATTGCATATTCATATTACATCTAGTTAGCTGAAATGTTGCACGAGCTGCATTATGCAATAGTTGTCAGTGGTCGCGAGATGTGCGCGTTTGATCTCCGACGGAGCAATTTATGTATGGGCGGTGTTTAAGAGCTGGGGACAAAGTCGATAGTCCGTATCGCGATCTCCGTATACTGAGCGTTTATCGGGAAGTCGAATCGGCGAATCTCCTCGCCGGAATTCTCACACTTGAATGTTTATTTTTCATTCGATTTCCTTTTCAGTAGGTCAATTTTGACATCTCTTTTCTCTTTTCTTTCTCTCCTGTACTGTATTGTGACAGTATCTTTAGTCTCTTGGAACGCGGATGAAATGACAGTAGAATTGCGCTTTTTTTTTACATAGTATTGACATTTGCTACGAGTAGGTAATTATAGATGAGAAAAAGCACGGGGTGAAGTCTTCAATAGAATTGATCGATTTTCTGTCTTGTTTCGATAAACGCAAAGGAATTTCAATTTTTTTAATTATCATGTCCTAGAATCTTTCTATATTTTTTTTGTCTACATTATTTTTTCTCCGCATCAAGCAAGATTTTCATATATTTCCAGCGCTTATAAAAACAAGAAAGATCAAGCAATTCTATTTAATACATTATCCTGTACAAATACGAGTGTGGTGTTATGATATCTTCGTTGATTTTGAACGTATTTGAGAGAATTTCTTCTCTGCAACTATTTGACGTAGAGTGTAACTTATGGGAAGCATAAAGGATGTTCTATTTAACGTTATCATCGGAAATATTTCTTTTCGCAATGACAATTTCTTATATTAGAATAATAGCAAAATAAAAATATATGTTAAATGTAAAAACCAATTATTATAAATATATATTATATATAATATAGTGAAAGATTCTCTCTTGGAAAATTAATAAAATAAATTTTAACTTCACGAATTAGAGCAATATTACATTTTTGCAATATAAATTTTTGTGATATTTTTTGTGTTTAATGATCAATTAAAATTTTATTAATACTTAAACATTGTTATCGTTGTCGATTAGCAAAATAATTTTTTCTAAAATAATATTTGCTCCAAAAAATTATTTTATAGAAAAATTACATCTTTAAATATTTATATAATTTTTGCATTTTACAATGAAAAGGTAAAAGCTGTAATAAAATATTTGCATTTCAAACATTTTACAAGAGAAATTACATTTATGCTCATGGCAGTTGGTAATTCTGATAATAAAAAAGGATTTGACATTTATTTTTGAGATCTTTTATTTTATAATTTTACATTTGTACGCTTAGTTACACAATTAACAAAAACATGTATACGTATAATTTTTTTTAAAATTAATTAAAGAGTTTGAGATTGAGACATTAGACTAGACATTGCACAAAGAAATAAAAGAAATTGAGAATGGTAACGGGAATCGATCATCTACGTATTTTGGGATGATAATTGTAGACACAGTTGGCATCGTTAATTAATTATGATGAATTCATCGAAACAGGACCTTGTATTCCAGGAATACCGCTTTGCAAAAGGACTTGCAAAAAGGAAATAAGTAAAGACAGTCACAATAAGTTAGAGCACACGCAGATCGGTATGGAGCGCTGTAAGCAGTGCGGCAAGAGCGTAGCCAACATAAAAAAGCACATGAAATCACACAACCCCGACAAGCACGTATGTCAAATATGTTTAATATCGTTGACCAGGTCTGACAACTTGAAAAGACACATTAAGTTGAAACACGGCATACGAGGTTCCTTGATATTGCCGTTTATGCGCATGGAGCAAAAGCTTTTCGAAAAATCCCAGTCGGCTCAATCTCAGTCGGCTCAATCTCAGCCGTACTCACCTTAGTAATTATTGCATTGCATAAACACAGTGCAAAGTGTATTAACCGCAGATTGTGCGAGGATCTTTGAATCAAATCTGTCAGGAACTCGATTACTGGCATTATTGGAATGCTATCATTTAAGATATTAGAATACCTTAAATTATTGCATAGGTATATACAACGGTCCGTTTCGCGCCAAAGAGACAGCAAATTACAGGACCGTGTCTCTCGATATATTGCACTCATCTTTAGGTCTTTCCGATACATGGATCTTCTGATTCATAGATCCTCACACTCTACATACATAATTTAACGTTTATATAATTTATTTTCCTATCGTGTCAAATATAAGCCTAGATTCGCGTATATACGTTCGCAGAGCACTAGAAACTTGTGCTCATGTCATTTCACACGTTAATTAGTATTAATCATGACGATTGATATATCGCACGAAGAACCGTCTTCGTCTAGTTGTATTCGTGACAATTACATCGTGTGCGCGTGCGTCTCTTTGATTTATAGAATACTATTTAAACTAAAATTAAATCTATTTATTCTTGTGCGTTTAGCTTCTAAGTATTTAATTTTAATAGATAAGACGCGGAGGTTTCTGATTCTGATAAGGGAACGGTCGGGAACTCACCGTTCATCACGATTTTGTTTTAGATGTGTTGTAGAGCATCGTAAAACATTAGACCCACATTTTTTATCTGATTATCTCAAGGTTGAAATAACCTTTCAAAAATAACAGAGTTTTTTCAATATTAGCAAATATCTTCAAAATAAGATTATCTATATGAAAAAAGTTTTTATACAAAAATGCTCAGGGTTGGGAAATTGCTTTATAAAAATAACTTGTTACAGTTTTTTTCTTTGAAAAGTAATTAGTTACAGTTCCAAGTTATCAAGACTAAAAATTAACTCGTTACAATTACAGTTACTAAAAAAGTAACTTTTCAGTTACTTTTCTGTTATCATGACAGAACAATATGAATAACATCGATATCATTAGGGATATCAAAGAAAAAAATAATTTACGTGTACAATTTACTGACCAATCAAAAAATATTTCGGAGCATTTGTAGCATTAAGTGGACCGTAGCCTTAATCAGTATTTAAATTTTACTCAATTACATTAAATTGATAAATAAGTTTAAAATGTAAAGTAACTGTAAAAGTAACTGTTAAATTAGTTACTAGTTATTGGAAGAAATGTAATCAAGTTAAGTTACGGTTACAGATGGAAAAAAGTTTTGATACCGTACGTGGGTACACATAATTACGATGTATGATGCAATATTAATATATCAGGTCTTCTTCTTTATAATAATAATTTTTATAATTTTTTAATCATTATGAGATACATGTAATTATTTGATAGATATAACAAATCAGGAACTCGCGGACCAAAATTACATTATGGATACATTAAGGATACATTAAAATTTCGGCAGGTTATGGTCCGAGGATACCTAACTTTCAATTTCGGTTTCGGTTCTTTTAGTGATAACGGTGACCATTATGGGTATATAATTACCGAAAACCGAAACTAAAAAGGACCGACGTCCAAACGAATCCGATAACCGTTAAAAGAACTGGAACCAAAAGTTGGACTTAGCCTCGGATTGTTATCCGGATCGAATTTTTTCGGTCCGAGTCCTTGTAACAAATACAAAGAGAAATACTGTGATTTACTAGTGATGACTCACGCGACGTGGTGGTCAAATTATTTACAATTAGTCTGGCACGGAACTTGTTAATAATACGGTGTATCCATATTTTTAAAAATGTTGAAAATTAAAAATCCACATTATTTTTTCGAAGTTGTTTTAAATAGCCTAAATCTTAAGCTAAATATATAAAGAGTATGAGTCTAATATTTTTTTATGCCTTACAAAATCGGTGATGAACGTTTCCGTCGGTTCTCTTGTGAGACAATCGGATTCTCTTAATTATAGCGAAGTGTTCGTAGAACCAGTATAGCTGGAGACCTCAGTGAAAGTAATGTCAAGTACAAAACTTCGTTCTTCTACCTCCCGCTGATTGTCCGAACGTCATATCGTTCCGAAATACGGAAGATGAGTAACGTTCCTCCAAGATTACGGATCATCCTTCGATCTCGTAATCATCTTTCCTTGCGTCACTTCCGTATCATGCCTGAATCCATGGACTGCTACGGTTCATTCTGAGGATCTCACATTCTGAGGCTTTCCTTAATTCCTACGTTTCCGGACGTTAGGGTTCAAAATTTCTGGATTTTCGGACTCCAGCATCTTCTATTATCGTCTGTAGGCGCGCAGCAAGAATAATTGGTATTTATAGTCGGTTCTCATTTTAAGACCATCTTAAGTAATATCTTAATAAGATGCTAATATGGCTCTGTGACTGGCTTAAGGTCATACTTAAGATTGTCTTAAGTATAAGAATCAACTATACCGACCATATGATATATGATCTAAATGATATTAAGTATCTTTTATACGCACGCGTCGCGAATGGTTTTGCACGATTCTGCTTATCTTGGATTTTTGTTCGTATATACGTGTAACGCGAGAATATATTTAACGTTATGTATAAAATATAAAAATCTATTGGAACAGTGTGCAAAAATAATAGTAAATCATGAAGCAATCTTTTTTGTTTTGAGCTGCGCGATCAATCGTAAAAGGAAGGTGATGCAAAACATTCTTCGACGCGTGTACGTAAAAATATATATAGATTTATATATTTATACGTATATTTTATATTTATATGACGTAGGTTGTGAATCACGTCGAAGACTGATTTCTATGTGAGCCGTTGCGGCTCAAAAATAGTCATGATGAAACTAGTCCCCCAGGCCCATAGGCTGTTATGAAAAAAAAAAAAAAAAAGAACAGACTCCTTATGGAGTTCACTTGTGGTGCCTTTCGCTTAAGTACAAGGATAAATCGCTTGTCACGAGATAACTAACTATAAATTATGATAAAATAGTACTTATTATAAGCGATACGATATTATATCTCCCTTAGGCAGTGCATATGGTCACACGTTCATAGCCCTTCTACGTCGTTATGTAACAGACGTGTCCTTTTTCCTCCGTCTACGTCGTTTTCGTCGCGATTCCGGGTGAGAGATGGCGTCGAGCCAGTTTTTTTTTTACCTATGTTCTTTCTCTATTTGCAGATGCGACACTTTTAGCTCTTTGAGCCATTGAATTTGCGCCAATAGCGGGCGTAGATCAAGAAAGTATATTCAAGTTTTTTCGGAAAGATGCCGTATATTTGTAAACGCAAAATACACTCGCGAACACCG
This sequence comes from Trachymyrmex cornetzi, assembly GCF_001594075.2. Classification (NCBI taxonomy): domain Eukaryota; kingdom Metazoa; phylum Arthropoda; class Insecta; order Hymenoptera; family Formicidae; genus Trachymyrmex; species Trachymyrmex cornetzi. The sequence goes on from NW_017298164.1 coordinate 560,049, forward strand.
TTTCAAATAATTATTTTTTGTTTCATCAAAACTTAATTATAAATGCTATCTCGCGAAACTTTTTAGTCTACTTAAAACCGGTGGAAAGAACATCGCGCGTAGGTATTAACCGAAGTTTCCAAGTAGTTCTACGAAATTAAGTATAACAAGGTTGTCATACTTGCGACATCTCGCAGTTATTGAAATTCTCTGTCCTCGTCGTCAGCTTCCTAAGGGAATTCCTCGACGTTGTCGCGATTTTTCGAAACATTCTCGCGCGACCGGCGCGACGAACTTTTGCTATTTGTTCATTCGCACAAAGCGACATCGCGGTTTCATGCGAGAACGCGCGTTTTATCCCTCTTTCTGCGCTCACACACGTTACACAACAAACAAACGTCGTCTAGTTTTATCTCTCGTTGAGTAGATGCATTCTGGTAGCGTCATGGTTTCCGGAACTGGCAAAAAATGAAAATGCAAAACTTTCAAGAGTATGAAATTCACTTAGCTTGTCTTATTACTTTGATTGTGAACAACAATCATACGGTATGGTTTGCTGAGAGAGAGAGAGAGAGAGAGAGAGAGAGAGAGAGGGGGGGGGGGGGGGGATGTTTATTTAATAGCCTTCCTATTTTTATTTCTCTTTCGTTAAACCTTTGAGGGACACATTTTTCTTCTAAACAAATTGAAATCATAGGTCATCTATGGTTTTCGGGGTTGCTGATTACGATTTCTGTCAGAATTACAAAATTCAAAGTGGCGAATTCAATATGGCGACTATTTTAGACTTTAAAGGGTTAAAAGCATTTCTTTTTGATTCATCGTTTTCAAGTCTGTCTTTGGTAGCTCGGAGTTTTTGAAATCTGCTTTCTTAACTTCTATTATCGTTAGACAGTTTTTATGATACTTTATATGATACTACGTTCTAATATTAAGTTCAAACTTGTAAACTTGAATTGCTGGAGATTTTAAGGAGTCTCTCAATTCTTAAATTCTAATTTAAGTCGCTTCGCTTTCTTAGCTCTTAAATTCTTATTTTTCTCATAAAGTGAGCAGTAAACTCTTCGCAAGTTAAAGCCGCACTGGTAGGCCCGCATCGATTGCACCGAGTAGTAAAAATTGCAAGGGTTTGGAATCGCTCTGTCATTGACATATCGACTATTTTCTGATCTGGTAGCCAGGTTAACGACAAACAACGCCAATTCATAGCATAACATGACATAGGAAGGACATGTTCTTGAGACTCAAACGGACTGGAAACCACAGTAGTGTCTCCGTGCCAAATAACAACAGAAGCGATTTATCTGACATGCACGAATGTCCCATGTTCTTTAAATCAACTTTCGTCTTTTATATATTCATTTATTATATTTTTCCATTTTTATTTCTATCTCATTACGAATATGTCATCCTCTTTTTATTCACTCGAGAAAAACCATGTATAAAATATTGAAAACTTGCGCTCTATATTTGCTGTATAGTGATGTGGTAGTTTCGCTACAAGACTCTAGGTACGTGGAATTTGGTACTCTCACGTGCAGACTCTCCGAATAGCACAGATTCTTCCGTGAGCTCTGTCTTTGTCTCCCTGTAACAAGGAGGACACGTAGTCGGAGCGACAATTCGGATCCGGTAATATTAATGTCCCCAAGTTGGCCGTGACGTGCAGCCGTAATGTGCCTGCTGCACTATACCTCGGTGCAAGACGTGAGAGGCCTTGTCGCGTTTTGGCGAGGAAGTGCCCCGGTATCATAACTTCCCGACCTTTAACGGTGGAAAATTGTCTCTCTGGGCGACGTGGTAAAACGATGGATGGATGGATGGATGGCGTTGCTGCATTAGCGAACCGAGCCCCGGCGACAGGGCCCAAATGGGAATTAGTATCACATGAGACTTTCCCTGCCGCAGCTTGGTCAAAGAGCTCTCCCCCCCCTCTCTCTCTCTCTCTCCCTCTCCCTCCCTCCCTCCCTCCTCCCCTTCCTCTCGCTCCACGGTTGAGCGATAAAAAGCTCAACAGCATTTTGCATCCCCCCTGCAATAGCTCGGTCCATCGATCCATCGTTGCATCTAATTATACAGCCCGCCCTTCATTACCCTAATTACTCTCGCAGTATGCCTTTCGTCCTCGATTTTATTGATCCGTTCCGGTGTTCTCTTTCTGGTTTTTCAGATCGGATATTTGTATTTTATATTCATAGATTTTTACAAATAATATTTGCTCGGATTTGTTTAGATTCTGCGCAAATCCCTGTGAAATTCGTATGAAAGAAATATTGGTGATTACCGTATAAATTGATAATTGACTGGAACGCTTATCTTATCTAAATTTTTATCGCATTTGCTATTTTTGTCGCTTAAAGGCGCATTATGCTCTAACATTAATGATCTTTATAATCATGGAACGCTGTTTTATTTTCGCGAAGCTTTTTACCTACGTACTTATAATTCATACCTCTCGGGGAATTGCCTCAATTAAAATATCACAGGTTATTAATTCTGCGATATTTTTTTAAATTCACACTCTTTACATCACAGATCTTTAAATCGGCCGTTTTACTTAAGTCGTACAACTTGTGAAGTTTTCGCACTTGGTTTTGTTTTCAACTTGTTTATTTTCCACGTTTAAGCTCCACTTAACTCTCTCGTTCTTTTTCTCTCGCTCGTTTTCTCTATTGCATCTTGATCCCATTGTTACTTCTAAAATTACTATCTCGGAGAACTCCTCGATAATACTTGTTCTGTTCAGCGATACCTATTCTCAATTTTCTATATCGATCGTCGAATTCCTCCGACGAAACAATATATTATAGACGCTTTCTTTCTGCTCTCGAGATATATCGTTGTTTAATATTCTCGTATAAAGGCGGAAAAGCGAGCGCGACATTCGTCTAAGGAGCGACGAGAGCCTTTTCTGACAATAAGCTCCTTACCGGCATATCTTCTCACTCTTATTACACGAACGCCCTCATCTTACGACGGTCGGACGGATGTGACGATGGTTTGAGGATGAAGGCATAGGATGGTGTCCTCAATAAGAGGATCAGAGGGTGAAGGTGCGCCTGGAGTGGTACCCCGTTCGCAAAGAGTTTCGTTTCTCGAGCACACGACAAGAGGCTTTTCGTCTTTTGCGCTTGTGCCCACTTACTTTAAACCCTGGTTGGTTTAACCAATGGAGAAGAAACCGGAGTCGCCGTTGGCTTCCGTCGATACGTCCTTGCTCGAAGGAGCAGAAACTTCTAGTGCGAATCTTGCGAAACTCTGCTGATCGCGCTAGGTCATTAATCACTTAACCGTGGAGCTTTAGTGTGAAAGAAAGAGTTTTTCTATACTTATCTATATAAAACAGCTTAAGTTTTATAACTTTATTTTGTCCATATATTTACATCTCTAATTTTAATTTTTAAAAAATTTGTATTATAATACATCATAAAATTTGCATTATAATTATTCAACATATGTAAATCTCTGGAATTATTTTCAATTATTTCCTTTTTATATAACTAGAATTTTTAGATCATAAAATTTTTATGCGAACATATTGTATTTTTATTTATTAGACATGTAAATTCTAATTTGTAGCGCAAGCATGCGTTTGAAAATTTTTGATACTTTTTCTTAGAATTATTTTCGTTAACGTCTGTCAAGTAATTCAGGTAATTTTCGCATACGACTATTATTAGTACCAAATGTTCGATTGAATACAGAATACGCTCTTCTCTTTGCATATATCGTGATGTCCTCGTTATCGCTGTTTCCGAGCAGTAGTTCAATCAACCATCCTCTCTTATGTCTTAAGTGGTTACATGTTCAGACTGTGGCATTGTCTTCAAACAGACTGTACGTACTGCGCAGATCTGTAGCAAAGCTACTGTATAGATACTGACAAGGAGTACTTGAAATGAAGTTCTAACGTTTTGGTGGTAGCACTCCGGAAATCAATCGCATTGGGAAAGTTTGCAGTGTTGGAATTTCGTTGCTCCTCGAAACTCGACGTAATTTACAACAAACGATTTCATCGGAATAATCGAATTACCAGTAATTACGTAGATATACAGGGTGTCCTCAAATTTTGCGTGCAAATTTTAACAGTATGAATTGAAATAAAACAAAATGTAACATAAATATATATCCTAAAATGTTTTATTGAAAAGTTATAACAAAAACATAAAGGTCCGTATTCAGAATACTCTTTTATCGATAGATACGTGCTTTTTGTCTAAAATTCACTAGTATACGTAACGTAAACTATATGCTAAATACAAGCTAATATCGTAAAAATACGTTCTGAATACCATAATCTATAATAAATTTTACCTAATAAAGATATACCTGGAAGTGTCTCCCTCCGATTTTGATGAGCTTTTAATATATTGCTTTATAGACGAAAGGGTAAGAAATATCATTTCTGTATCCAATTACACTTTTAGGGGGTGAAATATTCTTAGAAGGAAATCAGTTTTTCTGTCAAAGCGGATATTGTCGAAAGTATAAGAAATAGAAAAAAATGTTTGAAATAAAAGTTAAACGGTTTTAAAAGCACTTTATATTATTTATTTAAAAAATTTATTTAAATAAAAAATTTGTATTTATAAAAAATAAAAATGGAAAATATATTTTTTAAAATTCTAATTATTATTAATATATACTCTTAAAACCATCCAACTTCTATTTCAAATATTTTTACCTGTTTATTTGTTGATATATGACCAATCAACGGTTTGATATCAACAAATAGTTTTTGTATCAGTAACAAAACTTTTATTATGCATACAAAACATTTCTCAGTATATTTTCGATGATATTTACTTTGAAAGAAAAACGATTTTCTTCTAAGAGATATTTTATCCCCTTAAAGTGCGATTGAGCATGAATAAAAACAATAAAAATCTTGTTGGACCGTACATTTGAAAACTCAACAATAAGAAATAGCAAGTAATGGCCATAACGGTTAAAGTTAGATCTTTGAAGCTTAAATAATTGAATGTGAACTATATACAGAATAATCCGAAATTCCCATTCGGAGTACAGGACATGATACTTAGGTAATACTAAAACAAACAACTTTTTTCCTTTAGCAAAATTACGTCCGACAAGTAGTTTTTGCAGGAGAGCAGGTTGAACCTAACAAATAAGCGCAAAAATTATTTATCGAGCGCAATTTTATTAAAGGAAAAAGTTGTTTGTTTTAAACATGAAGTATCATGTTCTGTACTTCGAATGCGGAAATTTTAGATCACCCTATATACTACATATATACATGCATATATTTGTAGTCATTCGAACTGGCGCGCCGAATTGGTTTTTCGGACTTATAAACGCAATTAACCTACTCTAGTAATATCACGAATTAAATTGACATGCAATTTTAATAATTTGATGCTCAATCAGGCATCCTATTAGAAAAATATTGGTGCACTGAAAAGCTGTAAATAAATTTATTATGAAAAATATTACCTTGGCCAGGAGTCGAACCCGGATCTCTTGCATTCGTGTGAGCGTCCTAAGTCTTTAGACTACCGAGACTGTATAAAAAACTACGTGCCCCTTATTTTCGTTTATAAAATAAAATATTAAGAGCTTATCAAAATAGGAGGAAGACACCACCTTGTGTTTTCTTGTAAGTTTATACAAGTCCATCCACATACATTATAATTGAACTGACGTTAAAAACCTGTTTTTCGAAGAGCGTGGATTTTCATATAACTATACACAATTGTTACGAGAATTGAAAAGATTTCTTTTCGTAAATGTAGCTCATCTTATGTTCAAATAATATTTTTTTCTTATTTTAGTTTATAAAATATACTTTTAAAATTTTTTGTACGGAAAATTTGAGGACACCGTGTATATAGAACGAATCTTGTTCCGACTACAGATTTCAGAAAAATAATCCATAGGTAATTTAGACATTCTTCCAAATCTTTAGAGTTCTTCGTTTTATAGGACATTTTGTTTAGTGTTTTTTACATCAATCTGATAAAAATATAATTTACAAAATCAGCGAAAAACTATCACACGATCGGCTTTGTTATGTCACAATTAATTGTGAAGAAACTTCAGTTTCTTGGCTCTGGTTTGATTATTGTTATCCGAGAGATTTTGGAAATGGTTTTTTCTTTGACAAAAATATATCCACCTGCGGTGCCCCGCAGCGATAAATATTTCCTCGGCAGCCACGTGTGAATTTAGTGCGACACCTGGTTCAACGGAAAATAAGAAAAAAAAGGAAATAAAAGAGAAGAAGGTATGAGTCCTTTCCCGCGTATGATCGTCATTCGTCGAGAGGAAGACGTGAAATCCTGTAGCAATACCGTACCGTATGGGCCACTGTGTTGAATCTACGTACATAGATCACGCGGCCACACTCCTCAGCATATATGCAGTTTAGTTGAATGTACAGGGAGAGAGAGAGAGAGAGATAGAGAGATAGAGGAGAAGTGCATACAATGGAGGGTGGGAAATACACTCTGTTCTCTCCTGTTCCCCGTCGTTGCATCCCCCTCGTTCTCCTCTCCTCCTCGCTCGTCCTCCACCGCTGCTGCGTCTCTTCGTCTCTGCCCCTTCTGCATCCCTCTTCCTTGATGGCTCTTTCTGGCACAGCGCGGTGATCGATGCCTGTGTATGAGAGAGAATATCGGGTTCCACGCGACGCGAAGATTGGGCGTTGTTAGTGCGAGCGATTTTTTAGACTGAACGTTCTTAAATACCTATATATTGTCACGTATATGTTCCTAAGTACCTACGTTTCTAATTCTCGTACGTTTAGAATCACGTTCTCCTAAATCGCGCCGAGAATTTTAACGAGAAATTTCTTCGAGATTCGGTAGAATTTATGTCAGATACAATTATTGTCCTAGGGAGATGTAAAAAGGGCTGAGCTCTTAATAAATTGTATTATCTGCGCTAGAGTATAATAAGATGAGAAGAGATGAAAGTTACGCCGAGATATGCATTCGGATGCATTATTCAGACTATAAACCAACGTATACTCCCTTCGCGCGTATATCAACGTTGCGGACCGAAAAATAGAGACAGCTTACGTGCGCAGCGCTCGGTACAAAGTGTGTTAAGCTCCGAAAGGGCTCGCGCCCGTTTCTCTCGGTTCTCTTCTGCATAATAAATCTCTCCAAGTATCCCCTCTGCCTTTCTGTCCTTCCCTCAGTCCCCATTTTCTTCCTGTCTCTTTCGCCCCTGTACCTCCGCCCTCTGGTGTTTCTCTCGCTCCCTCTTTCTCTCCCCGTTGCAGCATTAGTCGGTCGGTGATGCTGGCAGCTGGATGTGCGCTTCTCGCCTCCGCCCTTGCATCCCTTCAAGCTGAGGGATGCTTGCGCAGGGGTAACGGACGCCGGTGCTGGCAGCGGCTGCTAGGTCGACCCTAACTTCGTAAAGTTTGTAAAGAGGAGATTGTGGAGTATCGTTGGCGAGAATTCGATGACCCTTTCCCTTGCAATCGTACGCTGTTTAGCTGCAGATGCGCAATAGAATTAAATGTAAACGCTTGACGTTTTAAACTGAATTTTTTTTATTAGAACAGAATTGCAGTGCGCTGTTAATTTTTTCGGTGAATTTTATTATTAGATTAAAGGAGAAGAGAGAGTCAGAGAGAGTTAACTGGTTGATTAATAAGAAAACTCGTGGAAATATCCCTTTCCGATTTTGAACTTTGAACATGTTGTTTCCTAAACAAAAAAATACGTGTTCTTTATTTTTGAAAAAAATTGGTCTTTTTTTAAAGCGAATATCGTCGAACCTATAATATGTATATAGATAGAAAAAATATTCTGAATCAAAGTTGAATGGTTTTCGGTTGAATGGAAAAGTACTTTATAGTAATAATTTAATAAAAATTTGTTTTAAAAAAATATTGATTTATAAATGATAAAAATACAAAAAAATTAATTATTAAGTACTCTTAAAAACGCTTTAATTTTTATTTCAAACTTTTTCTATCTCTTACAGTTTTCAGTAACAATATTCGTTTTGAAAAACAAAAAAGTACAGTTGGGCCTTTTTAAACAAATACATGTGTTTGTTTATAAAGACCCAGTTCTTTATTTTTATTTAGAAAATAATATGTTCAAAGTTTAGCAAAATCGGAGGAAAACACTTCCATGGATTTTTTTTTTGAGTTGTACTAAAGCGGTATGCGTTTCGAATCGATATAGAACGAGTGCTAAACGACACCGAGAGCGCATCCGATACTCGTAAACGTGTTTTAAAATGATTAACTCCGTACGTCCCAGAAGAACTATTTTTTTATTTATGTACGTAGAAATGTTTACACCTCTGGAATGCATCTCGTACGATACTAGAGTTCTCGATAATCTCGCCTCGTTCAGCTAAGGAAAAATTGGCGTCTCATTTACGGACGGCTCGTTTTGTACAAACAACACCGGATCCCGTAATTTCCAGCAGATCTAACCGCATCCGCCTCATTCATCTTTGTCTTGTGCGCTTGCAGAAATACTTCCACTTCCGACTGGCTCCACTTCCGTGCGACGCCCACCGTCGGCCCGCCGGGCATTTAAATACGTTCGTGCCTCGCGATTCCGATATAAATCATCGCGCGAATGCGCCTGGCAAGAGCGAGCGAGCGCCTGCCAGTGATTGTAAGGGTCGTGTTACGTCCCCGCGATAAGATCACTTTCGAAGTCTCGGAAATAATCACGCTACCGAATGGACGCTTGCTTGTTACACTAATACGCGCAGCCGTCTGCCTTTTCCGACCCATCTCTCACACCCACTTTCCACATTCTGGCTTTGTTATTCGAGAGATATGCGGAACTCATCAATCGTGACACGAAATAACAGAAGTTGATCTTTTCTAACTAATTTATGTATATTTTTCTATTTTTTACTTTTTCTTTTATTCTTTATGTAGGAATTTATTTCCAAATTTGTTAATTGTTTCTAAATTTTTTAATTATCCACATATTTTAGGATTTATTTATTCTGCGTGTGTTTCAAATGCTTATGATTTTTAACATTTTAATTCCATTATTTTTTTTTCAATCTTTTGAAAATTAGTTTATAAAGGTTAAACATTATTTGCAACATGTATAAGAGTAAAAATTCAAAGAACACGTTCGAGGTTTTTTTTCACAATGCTTTTTATGATTCGTGCGCGAAATATCAAACTGCAACACGAGTTGCCAAAGAGGATCAAAAATTCTCGCAGAAATATAGGCACGTGTCTGGCGTGTGTGCTTTTACATATCTTCGGTATACGTAAACTACATAAAAAAAAAAGAAAATACATATAGGTACACTGTATTGGTATACCGGAACATGCACTGAAAATTCTCGGGCTATAAAAGTAGTAACGACGGGAAAATTCCGACGAGAAAGCGATTTGATCCTGTGGAAAATCCGGCGTTAATGCACCGATAAATTTGACGGAATTGGACGTGATTTCGATAGCTTTGACTTTTCACAAAGAACCGTTAAAAAGCGCACAAGCTAAAACACGATATCGTCGTTTACGGTGAAAGCAATTTCGATGACCTTGAAGAGCTATTTTCAGGGTGGCTTATTTAATCATTCATCCGATCGGCGTCTCTTCTTTGCCAAAACTGAAGTCCTGCAACGTTATTCAATTGATGCATCGCGAAACTATCAACACTTCGCGGATGGGCATTATTTCTGCATACGCGAATCGTGATTTACATGATATGATGACATTTTGATCTTTCCGTAGATCGAGTCTTACAAATCGATTGAAATTATTTATATATTAATAAAAACGTTACATGTATTTATATAATAATCGAATCAAGATCGTCGCGTCGATTGTTCGAATCAAGATTGCGCCATCGAATTTCATTTCCGGGCGTTAATTTTGTAGTTCGAGAATAGTTTGTGACTATTTCGCGAAGAGAAATATTGGCGTTGTTGGGACATCGATTCTCTTGCTCGATAACTAAAATGTAACCAGTGTCACGCTACCTATAAACACGCGCAGTCAGCGACATGTCCATAATAGACCGCTGAGCAGTTTTCGCTGTTTCAGTCTTGCGACGTTTGTCACGCGACTATACCATAGAGTTTGTCGTTCAAATATTTCTAAAGGATCGTCTTTTATTGTCCGAGATGGTATTTCACCAAAAACACGAGAGAGAAAATAGTCATTAATTAGGCACCAGGTCTACTGATCTCATTTAAACGTTCGGTGCTCGAAATTTCCAGTCGCCTGAGAATTCTGGGCACTTGATCATCAGATCTGTGGAACTTTGGTCTTCCTAATTTTTTTAATAATCTTCTGTACAAAATGTCTTTGAGAAATCATTGATTATATAGAAATTATTCGAGAATTAAGTAGCACTCGGCAGAATTGTGTTTATAAAATTTGATGGGCTTGTGATCTTTGAGCGTCTAAAGCCTCTATTCTGTAATTCATTAATTTATAATTACTACGTCATTACAGTGTCGTTGCGTAGCTTTTTTGCTATATAAGTTATCTATGCAACATAATGTGGTTACTGTTATATTGTAATGATTCTTTAAAATTTCTTTAGAAAAATCGAGACATCCGTTTAATGTAATGTATATATAATGGAATATATCTGTTAATTGTTGCAAGATGCCGACATGTCGAACACTCTCTTAAGAACTTGATTTAGGCATCAAAGAACTGCAAGGAATATTTTAAAAAGTCACTATATATATTTTTTATATTTGAACAAATATGAATATTTAAAAACGTAAAATACGAAATAAGAATTAAAACCATTCTAAATCTCTCGAACCTGCTATTGTTATTTGACAATTTGAATTAAATAATGATAAATTAAAAAATTCTAATTGGGCTCTTGAAATATAATCAAATAAAGAACGACTAAAAAAGGGCAATTAAGAGCCTTAAACGCAGTAATTAGTGCGTAAATCAAAAGTATAAATATATTTCTAGTTAATATTCCATACGTAGTATACAAATCTGAACGTTTCGGCTATCTTCAAGCCATCTTCAGAATAAATTAAATAATGATATAATTTCTTTAGTTTCTCTTATTTCTTCTGGTGTTATATCTCTTATATCTCTTATAAACGATAATTCAATTGTTATCACATGGATGATGTTTGATTCTTCCTTTAGAGAATAAGTTGTCAAAGATATATAAATCACAAATATAACCTACAATCAGGCTAATAAGAGTCAACGCGAGCGGAGGTGCGTAATAATTTCTCAATAAAAAAATAAATTTATCAATTCATGTGATGTGTTGGAATCAACTTTATTCGAATTCTTGAACGTTTCGATTCTCTTTGGAATCTTCATCAGCAATCGTCTCACAACTATATTAGATTTCGCGAACATTCGATATAGAGTCACTCGCAGGTTACCAGAACTGTAGTGTTATCCGTTTAACTTATATATATAAGATATTGAATTTTTGCAGTAATTTAATCGAGTAACTCATCTATTCGATCGCTATATCTTATCTTGAGACTTTGGATAGTATATTAATATTACAGAAAATCGTTACATAATTAAAGATATGTATATAAAACTAAATTTTCTTCAAGCATCTTTTTCTTTAGAAACATCAACACATTCATTTAATGTAATGTATATAATGGAATATATCTGTTAATAATTGTTGCAAGATGCCGACACGTCGAACAATCTCTTGAGAACTTGATGTAATGAATTACAGAATAGGGCTCTAAATCTAGCTTCTTCCCTCCTCGTGCCAAGTACGTATACTGTTAATCACAGTCGGTATTTATCGTTTCAACGATTTACAAAATTGCACAGTTGTGCTCGTTTAAATTACCTAATTTCTTCGTTAATGCTGTGGCGTTTCAGCACTCTAGAGCTTCAGCCCCAAAAGCCTATAGATAAACGCACAACTGGAACCCGATGAATCAAAGCTAGAGTGCATCTATACGTTGTCTATACATAAATTTACATTGACGAAAATGCAATGCGAAGAAATAGATTCGCGAAATCGCCTGTGTGTGCCACGAATACGTAAATGATTTCTCGCTGAATCAAGTGTCTTTACTTTAGATTCTGCATTTTTTGCTTTGGCAAGCTTGAAGAAGAAAGTACTTTCGATAACGATGCTGTCAGGGTCTACTGCGTTGACCATCGCGCTTATTCTGAATCTTCCCTCCTTCATCCTTCCCTCCTTTCCTTCATAAAAAAAATCGTGTCATAAAAGATGCCTGCCTATGCGCCGATAGATTAATGCAACTATCGTAAGTATTTAATTAACCTTCGAAGCTAATGTTTGTGTACTTAGAGAATAGGATTTCTATGTGCGCGCGCCAAACAAAATTTTACGCTACTGTTTTTTGTATTATTTAACGCACAAACTGAGTTCATAACGAAATTTCACAATGAACCGAGATATTGAAAACTAGAGAATCAAGAACGAATCAGCAACGAATTTATAACACATTTGGAACGTAAAACGTTAACATTTCTGACGTCTTCGTATCGGGCTTGTGAAACCAAGTGGCAGAGTTCCAAGAGTCGATGTTCTAATTATTTGAATCATTCATGTCTATTATGATTAATGAAAGTTCTCATAGAAGTCTCGGTTTTCTTGTTGAAGCTTCGGTTCTCAAGATCAATTTAACGAACAAAAGTATCGGAAAAATTTTTTTTGGCGTGCACGTCAGATATTAAGATTTAAGCGAGTAAATAAAGGTGACAAGAAGTTACCAGATCAAATATTGTAATATTTTTGTACTACAAGAAGAGATTTGAAATAATAAACAATGATTATTTAATCTAACCTATCGCGAATCACAGTCGTGTTTTGCGCTTTTTTTTTCGTTTTGGCCGGACTCGATACTTTTGCGACTTTGGTATTCGAATACTATTATTTATTTATTTATTTATCCATTTATTTTTTAGGAAAGGGCTCAGTTCTATCAGAAAACAAAGAGAATGCGCGCTTTCTCGCGAGAGAACGCGAGAATCGCTCTATTTTTTTTATTGTTGTCTGACCACGTAACAAAATGGTTCATGTCATAGTGTTGTGTATAAAGAGAGCCAGTTTTACTTTCCTCCTGACAAAGGGAACAGATTCTCGTTTACTTGGAGTTTATTCTCGGAAATTATTATTTTCCGACATAGGTGCTTTGCCTTCACCATTTTCGACCCTACTTTATCTTCTCATTCATATTCTCTCTCTCTCTCTCTCTCTCTCTCTCTCTCTCTCTCTTTCTCTCTCTCTCTGTTATTTCTCGTTTCCTACTCTTTTACTTTCCTAACCTTTTTTTCTAATCTAGTCCTTACGTTGCCTTACCTGAACTTATGCGAGCCGCGAAACGTAATCATAACATCAATTTCGCACCTTCGCTCCTTCACAAGGGATGTAACCTAACTCGGTGTTTTTCAACCTCTGTTCCATGCCGCGAAAAATCTGATCTGAGTAAAAATTCGCGCGCAATCGTCTTTTTAAAACCTTTTTAAGACCAATCTTATTTTCTTGAAACAAATCTCAAGCAAGTAGCAACAACAAGGTGTTCGAGAAAGACATTTACGAGTTGAGTTCGTTTTTCGGTCGTTTCACGAAATGACTGTGGAATAAGTAATTATGCATCGCCAGTTTGTAAAATACCTGTCATGTTACGTGTCTGTTTTATTGAAATCAAGATCAAAGGGACTACCGTGATGTTGTGCGGAAGAGCTACATCAATAACGTTGGAGAAATTTGAAAATTTATTTAGAAATTTTATTTGTCTTATCTCACATTCTTCTCGCGTAGTCAGAAATAGTTTGATTAAATACCGAGTAATAATTATTTTATGACAGCTCTTCGTTATTGGTATAACTTCCGTAATCACATCTTCCCGTGACGCATCGTCGATCTCTCGCACATCTCGAGGTATCTTTATCGCGTAGAAAGGGTTGAAAAACACTGTTCTAACCGAATCTAACCGAGGCTATTGCACTAACAAAAGAGAAAAAAAGATACACTTGTATACATACATGTATATCTAAAAATATCGTTCCCAACCTTGTGTATATGTATAATAAAAAAAAGCGACCGTGTACAAAGCCTTTTTTTTTTACAACGTCGACGGGGCGTCGTTTCCGCGGCTGCATTCCGCGAGTACTCGTCACGGAAACTCGGAAAAGTGGAGATGAAAAAGTAACGCGGGGGCGATCGAGTTTCATTGAAAATCGAACGGTCAACAAGACCAACGAAAGTTTTTTAACTCGTCTCTACTTCCTTCTCTTCCTTTTCCCCGTCTCTATACCATGTTTCGCGAACCTTTTCTTGGTGCCGGTCCTTTCATCGATCGGAAGCATGTAGTGACCTTTCACCTTCTTTCTCTGCTGCCCCCGCGCCGTCACGCGAATATTATTTAAATCGCGCATTAATCGAGAACGGAAGCTAGCGTGAATGCAGCCGATCGATACGACGATACCGCGGCGGCAATCGGCTTGTTGAGGGGGTAGACAGCGATTTAACCCTTTGTGGTATCCATCGTTTCCCAGAGTAGCTGCGTATAAGGTGACGCTTTAAAACATAGGATAATCCGGGGACATACGCCCGTGCTGTAATTATTGCAGATACGTGTAAATATAGTGCGCAAATATTTTTTAGTTCTCTATGTTGTTGTGCGGCGGTATAGGCGACTAATTCTTTAATTTATAGTAACAGAAAATAAGTTCAGTAATAACGATAATAATTAATAATACTTTATTGGATATAAGGTAATTTATAAAATGTACAATTTTTTATTTTTTGTGTACATTATGAGTTTAATATTGATTTATGTGTATATTATTATTTAAATATTATATTTATGTAATTATTGCCGCGCGTACTTATATCGCCGCGAGTTTACTCACAAAAATTCTTTTTTCTCCAGTGATTCCTTGTATTTTTACCTTAGAATGTGCTTCGCTTCGCACGGTGCTGACTTCGCGGCAAAATAAAGTGACACGTGACGGGTAACCATCGCGAAAATACGATTTGCAAAGGGTTAACACGCGATATCATGCTTGGGGTATTGCCGGAATGGAGTCTCTCGCGGGAGTTCAGTCAGTCTATTCGGATCTCGAAATGGTCTTGCCCCGACAATAATAAATGGCATTCTACAGGGTATTCTATAACGTTGCATGTAAGTTGCAGCATATTTATTCCTTTGATAATTGCAGAAAATATTTTCTTAGTAAAAATTTTTTGTAATTTCTTTTTATCCTCTTAAATACGAATAATTTAAGATTCAAGGATTCAAATAAAATGTTTTAAAAAAAGATTTGATGATTTCAAGTTAAAGATATAAGAAAATTTTTAAGTATGAACATTTAAATATAAGCGCAAGTCGATAAGAATCCGTTAAATATTTCTATCTACTGAAAATAAATTTTTATGGATTTTTATACCGTCGGGATATGCTTTCTTTTTCTTATCGGTTCCATTATGATTGTCGGCGGATATTCCAGGTACGTGCAAATACCTTAAGTGAGGCGCGTAAAAACGAATATTGATCAGTCCGAATGGCAACGTGAGCTTTCAGGGACTCCATTTTTCCAGATCATAGAGCACTTCGAGTGTCATTTCCCTGTCGTGCGGAGTCTGCTGGAGTAAATCACTTTCGCGCGGCTCACAGTTCGCGTCTCTCCATAAAAATAAATTAAAATAGTTTTATGCATACTTTGAAATGGATAATTTTGTAACGTCAGTTTTGTCATATATTTTCTCAGACGTCTTTTAGATGGCGGGGATCTATATTTAAAATTTTACAGTTTTTCCTTGAATAAGATTTGTTTTAATTCATATTTCTCTGATTATATTCTAAAGGTTAAGAACTTGCATCTGCTTTTTGGCTATATATTTCAATTTTCTGACTTTATGGCTATTTGAAATAATATTATATTTTGTACAAGTATTTTTCTTTTCAATCCATGTATGAATACAGCAATCTCGAAAGATTAATTTTTCGTTAACATTTACTTTTACTTATTAAGCAGAATATATGCATACAGATTGCTCGTTTTAATAGAGAGAGATTTTCTGAGGTTTATGAAGGACTACAAGCTTAAAGAGAGGGATTTGACATTCTGAGGTGTTCTATGCGTCTCTGCGACAGAGGGATTTCACGACATTATTGGTTTTATGCACGACGCAGCGCGCATACTCGCGCATATGCGAGCACTCTACGGGCACCATATTGCTCGCAAAGTACTCCATTACGTTTCGAGTCTATCTCTTCTGTTTGAGATTTTGGTGCCAGGCACTAGTGCCTCGAGACAGACAGAACCATTTGGTGTCCTTGAATAATACAACGACCTCGTTTCGCTCGTGCATTAGGATATGGGAGTATAATTGTTTCGGTCGTCTTACGTATATGTATCATTTCATTAATTAATTAGGCCAACCGGCATAATGTCGCGGTGCACCGCCTAATTTCGTGGGCCAAAATGTCTCGCTGAAATTATAACTTGTCTGAACGTATCTTGTTGGAGTAACGCCGCACGTGAAAGTTAGTCTAGTAACAATGCAGGTCGGTGATGATTTTTTCATTTTTTTTGCTTGCGAGAACGTATCCATATAAAAATATAAGGTATACTATTTTCGTGGATGTTCACACTGTTAGGTATTAAAAAAGCAGTGATAGTCTCTTAAGTTGAATAATATTTTGTTATTTTTAACTTCTATGTGTGTCAAAATGTAAAGGAATCCATTTCTGTGATTAGTTTTTAAGTAAAACAATGTTCAAATTAATGTATTCTCTAAAACTTTTAGAATCTCACTCTGAAGAGTGAAATATCACTCTTAAAGATTGAAAGTTAAGTCTCTCTTTTTCCAGTTCAATTTTTACTCTTTAGAATGAGATTCTATACTTCAAAGAATTTAGAGAATATGCACTTATAATTACTAAATTAATAAATAAACTAAATTTAAGTCAAATTTAATACATCTTCTTGAGTTAAATTGTTTAACTTGATTATTTTAATTAAATTAACGACATATTGAATGAGAGCGAGCAGTTATGATCTAAATAGAAATGATTCAAAATAATAATTTAAATTAGGTATAATTTGACATTATGAATTTAATAATGTAATCGTCCAACATGCTGCTCTTTGATCAATTAAAAATTTGCCCCAAATTGTAAAAAGCAATATGACAGCTACCAGTGATATACATTACGTCAAAAGATATTTTAATCATTTTCCGTGACCTCTG
Source organism: Trachymyrmex cornetzi (assembly GCF_001594075.2). NCBI lineage: Eukaryota > Metazoa > Arthropoda > Insecta > Hymenoptera > Formicidae > Trachymyrmex > Trachymyrmex cornetzi. The sequence goes on from NW_017298164.1 coordinate 577,187, forward strand.
ATTCGCATCAGAAGAATCACCGAGTGCGGACATTAAATTTTTAAAAGTTTCTAACGAATTCGTAACTACATTTTGTCACTCAAGAAATTCCTGCCGTATCCTCTTCAAGTTCTTCTGAAGGCCGTTTAACAAAGAAGAAGTTTGTGACTTTTAACTAAAAGATTCAGTTTAGTATTTAAATTTATTAGAAACGCAAACATATTTTCAAATAATTTTTTTATATTCCTCGTGCTACTTTTGGGGCAAAAATTTGATTGATTGTTCTATTATCTGCCACCATGATACGCGCAATAATATACCTTATATTATTATATACACAGAAATATCATTTGCTCATAGCACGTTTATCAATATCAAGCACTCGAAGGATTAACGCGATATCGGAAGAACGAGAAAAGCCTTTATGATCAGCTCGCTTTGGCTACGCACAAAATTTGTACACCCATTTTACGCTTTTTCTCTGATTAATCGCACTGGTTTGGAGTTTGATCGATGTTTAACGAGAACTTACGTGTCTGACGCTTTAATCGCACGTTCTCGTCGTCTGCCTCGAGTATCTCGTATTTCGATCGCGTTTAGAGGCAAATTGTTTGCGTTTCGAAGACGCGCGGTGTATATCTTCGACGCAGCTCGTTCGTTACTTGGTGCACATTCCTAAGAGCTATTTTCTTCGTATTGAATGACAATTGTATATCTGAAAATTAGCTACGTTTCCATTAGTCAACGATTACATAACTGCTGCATTGAAAAAAAGAATTTGCTGCAGCAGCCAATCTTTTTTTCAGTGTGCGTAAAATAATCTTAGGAATTCAGAAGCAGCGGAATATAGAGAACAAAATAAATTTGGAAAAAAGAGAATAGAGAAAAAATCTACATCGCATTTTTCAACTTTTGTGCCGCGAACAAAAGTTGAAAAACCGCGTTGGTTGCTGCAACGTTTCAACGTTAATGATAAATTCGAAAAAATTTTTATCATTTTCTAGACATGTAAGTCATTTTTATCATTTTACGAAGGCAGTGCAAAATTTATGTTAAATACACGAGAGTGGCGGCGTTGCTCGTTTAGTTTATTGGCCCGAAGCGTCGCTTGATTTAATATTTATTTCTTCGTTATGGCCGCGTCTTTTTTATATCAGATATTCGCGAAAATGGCCTGTAAGAGCTCATGCCTCTCACAAAGCGAAATTCCATGTTTTTAAATACAGAATTATTAAGCGCGCTTTTGCGTACAGAGAGAAAGAAAGAGAAAAAGAGAGAAACGGTCTCTCGAGTGACAAAATTATTTGATATATGAACTCGCGCGCGCGCGGCTCAATTTATTTAAATTTATTAAAACGATACAATGTCTTGCAATCCACGTATAAAGAGCAGCGACGCCTCAAAGCGAACGCGGTAACGGGTGATCGATTTTTAATCAAAGATCTTGATTTTCACGGTTTATCGTGAAATCGTAACGACATTGCGCGAAACGTTTATTTCAAGAGTAATAAGCTGCTTTCCTAATAAACTAATATACATAATATTCTTTTTCCACTATACGTCAATTTTTACGAATCAGTTTATCCGATTAGGAAAAGCGTTATTTTTAAATTGTGCCGATATTTCTTTCATGATAAAAAGGAAAAATCAAAATTTCTTTTTTTCTATTTATATATTGCTGCAATGTTTTTTCGCGTTCTGTCTGTCTCTACCAATTCGATTAAGGAGGTTGTAAGGCTGAGGCGGACAGTGAGAGGAGAATGCTTTAATACAAAAGAAATACGGAGTGTAGCCAATATTTGAACATTAAAATTTGAAGAAATAAATAGCTAAAATTTAAAGAAATATGGATTATAATGCAATTAAAATGCAAAAAATATTAGGGTTTATTTGTGTAAAAGTTTCAAAGATAAACATATATTTTTTAGAACAATAAATATTTTTAGCTCAAGAAATGATTTAGCAACGGTGTAAAATCGAAGTTGGTAACACTGCAAACTGCAATGTCTGACTGCAATGTCTGACGGGTAGATAAGGTTAACGTGACGCTATAAATGTTTTGAAGCATTCTTTGACAAATCATTTAGTACAATTTTTATTCTGTGATTAGTAAATCAAATGCTTAGAAGCATTTGTAGTGAGACTTTGACGGCACTACTCAAATGATAGAATATTCTTGATTTGCGATGATGAAACAACGTTGCCACATTTTTTCCATCAAACAGTTTCAATGGCAGAAGTGTCACATCTTTGGTTATATTTTTTACTATTATTAATAAACTGAGTGGTAAAAGTTGTTTTAATCTTTAAATATATTTTTAATATTCTATGCTTTATATATTAAACATAAATTTATTCGATTCTTAACATTTCAAATATTAATATTTATTGAAAACAGATACATAGAATCGAGTCTCCTATAGGAGAAAGAGAGATAGTCTATTATAAAATCCAGAATTTTGTTATTAATTTACAGAAAAATGCGCTGGTCAAAAAATCTGAAAAAATTTACGTAAAAGCATGCTTTGTAGATAAAGCTATGTTCCAAATTTCAAGTAACTCTTAACATATTGCATTCTCCTTACAACCTCCTTAATGCGCGCTTATATATATATAATATATATAGGGTTTAACACATATACATAATATACATACACGGTACATTTGTTAGAGGAAGGGAAGAACTTTTAAGATAAAAGAAATGTAGAGAGG